>NC_080734.1:8973391-9273391 GCF_019097595.1 Hemibagrus wyckioides | reverse complement strand
TTAGCCAGACCCATGCAACACAGAGTCACAAATAATCTACATAAATAGTCTACAAAATCTTAAGCTTGTAATAAATCGTTTAAAAAGCATGATGTTATTTAATAGACTTTTAATCGTTGATGAGGTGAAGTGTTTGTGAGGAAGTGTCTCCAGCTTCCGAAAACCTTTTCCGTGTCTCAGTATCATGACGAGCGATGCTTTTTATTTCGTCTCATCAGCTTCAAGTGAGAGCGGAAATGATAAAAAGACTGGTGATCATTGAGCTCGGGTGTTGGTTTCCAGGAGTTGGGCTCGGCCACTTAGTTCCAGTGAAAGGAACTCTTAATGCTTCAGCATACCATGACATTTTTGGACATTTTCATGCTCCCAACTTTATGGGAACAGTTTGGGGATGACCCCTTCCTGTTCCAACATGACTGCACACCAGTGCACAAAGCAAGGTCCATAAAGACATGGATGAGTGAGTTTGGTGTGGAGGAACTTTAGAGTCCTGACCTCAACCTGATAGAACACCTTTGGGATGAATTAGAGCAGAGACTGTGAGCCAGACCTTTGTGTCCAACATCAGTGCCTGACCTTGCAAATGTGCTTCTAGAGGAATGATCAAAAATTCCCATGAACACACTCTTAAACCTTGTGGAAAGCCTTCCCAGAAGAGTTGAAGCTGTTATAGCTGCAAACTTCATATTACATTCATGTGCATGTGAAGGCAGACACAGTTTTGGTCTGGCTCGCAGTCTCCGCCCTAATTCATCCCAAAGGTGTTCTATCAGGTTGAGGTCAGGACTCTGTGAAGTTCCTCCACACCAAACTCACTCATCCATGTCTTTATGAAACTTGCTTTGTGCACTGGTGTGCAGTCATGTAGGAACAGGAGCATGAAATTGTCCAAAATGTCTTGGTAGGCTGAAGCATTAAGAGTTCCTTTCACTGGAACTAAGGCGTCAAGCCCAACCCCTGAAGAACAACACCTGAACTCAATGATTTGGAGGGGTGTCCCAAAACATTCGGTAATATAGTGCATATAAGTGGCATAAATGATGACAGAAACTGAGGTTTAAACAGGAGTTTTATCTTTCAGGGCTCAGACCATCATGAAGGCACGTCTGAAAGGAGCTCAGACCGGACGCAACCTGCTGAAGAAGAAAGCCGACGCTCTGTCCATGCGTTTCCGGCAGATTCTAAGGAAAATCATTGAGGTAGGATGACGAGCAGCTTTGTATAATCTGGCTAATGTGTATATATATATTTTTTTTTTACGTTTTACAAAACAAAACAATTGTCAACACAACATTAATAATTAAAAAAAATAATAAGAGTTATATATACATTTTATATCAGATAAAGAGGGAAAAAAAGAAGAAATAAAATGATTAAATAAAATAATAAAATAAATAAATAAATAAAAAGAAATTCCAGTCAACTAACATTTATCCCTATTTATACTGAACTACATAATGGATTTTACATCCTGCTTACATATTTATTTGTGTTAAATACTTGTGTAGTGATTTTGTAACGCTTTAGCTTATTTATTTCCAGTATTGTTCACCAGTTAACCAGGCTTTATGTTAATTCCCAGACTAAGACGCTGATGGGAGAGGTGATGAGGGAAGCAGCTTTCTCCTTAGCCGAAGCCAAATTTGCTGCTGGAGACTTTAGGTATAAGCACAGAATGTGATCATGAACATTAATGCTTTGTGTGTGTGTTTACTGGTTGCTGTGTCTCTTCATCTCACTCTGTGTTTTGTTTCTTTAGCACTACAGTCATCCAGAATGTGAACAAGGCCCAGGTGAAAGTCAGAGCAAAGAAGGACAATGTTGCAGGTCTGCTTTATGTAGTGTAAAATTTGACTAGGAAAACACAGACATGATTGTCTATTTTTTTGGGAGGACCTTCTATTGACATAATGATTAATGTAGCTGATTAATACCACAGTACATCTTTACACCTAAATCTTATCCAAAACATTAACCTCTGTAACCAAAAGGAACATTTTAGTGCCAAAAGGTAATGTGTATATACATTGATCAGGCATAACATTATGAGCAGTGACAGGTGAAGTGAATAACACTGATTATCTCCTCATCATGGCACCTGTTAGTGGGTGGGATATATTAGGCAGCAAGTGAACATTTTGTCCTCAAAGTTGATGTGTTAGAAGCAGGAAAAATGGACAAGCGTAAGGATTTGAGCAAGTTTGACAAGGGCCAAATTGTGATGGCTAGACAACTGGATCAGAGCATCTCCAAAACTGCAGCTCTTGTGGGGTGTTCCCGGTCTGCAGTGGTCAGTATCTATCAAAAGTGGTCCAAGGAAGGAACAGTGGTGAACCGGCGACAGGGTCATGGGCGGCCAAGGCACAATGATGCACGTGGGAAGTATAGATCCGATCCGACAGACGAGCTACTGTTGCTCAAATTGCTGAAGAAGTTAATGCTGGTTCTGATAGAAAGGTGTCAGAATACACAATGCATGACAGGTCTGGGGGAGGGGGCAGAGATATTAAGCAGGTAGTCATAATGTTCTGCCTGATTGTGTACATAGGAAGGCTTTTCTCTCATGTTACAACGTCACATCACACAAAACACTGCCCTCTTGTGATGAATCACAGTAATGCATCCACACTATAAATGACACAGCAGTGACTTCAGGAGCAGATTTGTTAATAATAATCATAATAATAATAATAATGCATCAAAATTGATCGTTTTTAGTAACATTCACTGTTTGACTCCAGGTGTGACTCTTCCTGTATTCGAGCACTACCAGGAAGGAGGAGACAGTAAGTAATGTTTGGGGAAAAAATTGATATAAATATAAATTCTTTGTTTGGAACTTGTAGAAGTAACTGTAGAGAGAATTGCCAGTAGAACTCAGTGCTTTACAGACAGCAGAAACTAACAGAATGATTGTGTGTGTAGGCTATGAGCTGACTGGTTTAGCGAGAGGTGGAGAGCAGTTGTCCAGGCTGAAGAGGAACTACGCTAAAGCTGTGGAGCTGTTGGTGGAGTTAGCCTCCCTGCAGGTAGGGGGCATGCACATATGTACTATATGTTACATTTAATGTCTGGTACGTGGATTTGAAATGACCCCTAGGTGTGTAGGAGTGTGTGAAGATGTGTGTGTATATGCTGCATTCCTGCATTGAGCTCAATCCCAGGATAGATCTGGATCCACTGGCAGAGCAAAAAGTAATTATTAAAAGATGAAGGAAATTGTATTTGATACCTTTTGCTTTTGGATCCCTCAATCTACAGACCTCCTTCGTTACCTTGGATGAAGCCATTAAGATCACTAACCGTCGTGTGAATGCCATCGAGCACGGTAAGTCAGAGACCAGTCTGTACTGCTCTCAGGATGTGATCTGATGATAGCACCGATATTACAACATTCCTAAATAGTAAACACTAGAGGAGTTTGAAGCATAACTTGAACACTCTTTCTTTTCCCTTAGTTATTATCCCAAGGATCGAGCGAACCCTCACGTACATCATCACTGAACTGGATGAGAGAGAAAGAGAAGAGTTCTACAGGTCAGTCTCGCTACACTAGTTATAATAAAAGAGACTGCTAAATTTCTTTTGTATTTGATTCCTATAATGTTTTCGGACCAAATCAGTTTGATCTTCAATCTCAAATTTAAGCAAGATTTACTCAGTGTACATGACCAAAAGTGTTTGGGTGGGCACAAGGGGGGCAAGAGCACACTAAGGGGAGGTACCTAATAATTTAATAGGATATAGTGTCAATTGCAGAATATTTGATTTGCTGCTTTATAACAACTTACAATACTGTAGTGGCTTTATTATTGTTCTATAATTCTGAATACCTCACAACAGTCTTTGATTAAAATAAGCTTGAGTTAGATAAGTCTGCATAGTAAGCCATTTTGCATGGACAACAATAATTGGACTCCAGTGTCATTTCAGTAACTCCACTAAGATAGCCACATAAGTGATCCAAACTTCCCTCTGTCTCCCCTCGACTTCACCAGGTTGAAGAAGATTCAGGAGAAGAAGAAGCAGCTGAGGGAGAAGAATGAGAAGGAGATGGAGCGGCGCCGGGCTGAGCTCGGTCCCATCGCCGAACCGGCCAACATGGTCGATATGGAGAAAGACGAGGACCTGCTGTTTGAATGAGTCTGCTTCACTCTATTTATTCTTCGTGCCTACCAGGCCAAGCACGATATATTTTGTGAAATCTCCTTTGTTTTGTGTATATGTTGGTGCTTATTTTGTTTTTACCTTTTTTGGGGGGAAAAAAGCATGTTCAACGTTATAATAACTATATAGTACATATAAATTATAAATATCTGTACATTGTTGGTTCACGCTGCTAGCATTGACTGTGTTCTCTGTATGGTTTACTATCTTTGAGTCTGTGTGTGTGTGTGTGTGTGTGTGTGTGTGTGTGTGATTTATCACTGATGACTGTATGGGATTATCCGAAATATCATTCCAGTCGCCTCAGAAGGATATCAGTTCATCATGTTAGGCTGTTTTCTATGTAGTACATATACTCTAGTGCAACTTCGAAACCTGATGTGGTTGGAACTATAACGTGTGATACTCACTGGAAACTTCAGACCATTGATAATGACAGAAAACTTTAGTCTAGCTCTTCATACAGTTCATTGCATCACAGAGTCATCTCACTTTTAATCCACTGTTAGACATTTCATTGTGATTGTTGCTGTGCTGAAATAGTTGTATCGTCCCAAGTCTGTGAAAGTCATTTGGAATAAAAATGGTTGACTTTCATCCTCCGCTTGAACTTTTTGTGGTCAGTCGCCAAGTCTCACTCCATCTCTTAATCAGCTGCATCTATTTATACCATGCTTTGCATAAGTATTCCCCTCCAACACCTCTAACTGAACCTTTCTACATTTCTAGCAAAAACCGAATTAATCAATTCCACAGAGACTTTACAGCTCTTACCTTATCGGAGCAGCATGTTAATGCTGTATGTTAGTGGAATAGTCAGGAAATATGTTGTACGACAGGGTTTCTCACCGTTTTTCTACCATGGACCGGTTCGATACCAGACAGTTTTCGATACCAGACCCACTGGGGCAGCTCTCTAGTGTCAAGCAAATGTTTCTGATATAAATGTTATTCTGATCTAACTATATTTAAGATATTTTTCTGATTAAAACCTCTATTAAACTATAATATTGTGCTCCAACTCAAGCCATGCTTGCTGGTATTGTGGTCTATAACTCCTCCCCGAACTGCCCGCGGCCCTGTATCTCGCTCTCTCATTGGCTGTAGGTCATCGCCGAGGTACTTTTAAGTCAGAACTCCTTTCACACGGCACGATTTTGAGTCGCCGACAGGTCCAGATATTTAGCTAAAATACATACATTTTAAGATATATATATATATATATATGTTTCTTTGCTGCCCGATACCAAATGATCCACGGGCCGGTACCGATGGTTGGGGACCCCTGTTGTACAATATCTATTTACTGCAGCTCTAGCTTTTATGTTCTTACCGTGAGCAGTCGTTTTGATACACGACATACCGAGAAATGAAAGAAAAACTTCCTTATTATATAATGTTTAAGATCGGTTGCAGAATTGCATCAACAAATGTTTACGTGAAACCTACATTTAAAAACAAATTTCTTAATCTGTAGACTTGGACCTTTTAAAAATGGAGCTATTTTTGTTTTTTTTTTCAGAAAAAAAAAGTTTCATAAAAATCTCTCATTATTATCTCACTCTTTATTTGTTAGAGCATAACAGATATTGTTCTTCATTGAATAATTGCATCGTATACGCAATCGTTAAGCCTATACTGCAGGAACACTTCCTGAAGGTGTCTGTTGTATTCCTGGAATACTTTGCTTGTGTGGAACTTGCTAACACAAGCCACACTATTTAGTGTGGGAAAACACAAGGTTAGTGGCCTTAAATATATATTTTAGGCAAAAAAAATAGACTTCTTTTTCTTTATTACTGTTTTTTAAAAATGGAGATGGATCTAAGAATCGATTCCCCCACCCCCTCACCCCGAGTGACATTTTGCTTAAATTGTCCAGATGTGCTTACGAAGAATATACAATCACGACAAACCAATGATCTTACAGACTACAACCTGCTAGAGTATTACATAACATAGAGTTCTAAGTGTGGCACATGACACTGTTCATGGGGAAACATCATAATGCTTCATGTTTCATGAAGACGAAAAGGTTTGTAGAAAAAACCTCTGTACAAATCATTTTTTTTATATAATGATCAAGGATTTTATTATCATAGTCTCTCTCATCAGTTTCATATCATTACAGAAAATGTTATTGTACAGAGTTTGTTCAGCAATGTCTCCTCTTTGCTCGGTAAGTTTTCTCCGCAGTGCTGGTCACGTAGATCTGTACAACACGGTTTGTGTTTTTTACTGTACAGGTTTGTGTAGTAGGTTAAAAAGGCTCTCAGCACTTAAATAAGCTGTTTTAATCAGCATGTTTATATATATACTGTATATATATATATATATATATATATATATATATATATATATATATATATATATATATATATTCAAATAAAAGATTATCCAGTGACTCCACCCCCTGGGGGTTAGGGGAGGAGCTTCACCAGGTCAGGTGACTAATAAGGAAGCTTCAGGGATCGGGCAGGTGGTTTCGTGTTCCCCCACACAAAACCCCCACTGCGTACATAAACAAGACTCACAAGAGAAACAACAAGCAAAGCTCTCGGTGAAGCCGTAATGGTGCGTACGGATGAGGAAAAAACCAGAGTGTCGCAGGAAGTGCCACTCTCCATTCACCTCACATGATACTCATGTTTGAGCGATCAGATCCGTTTGTTGTTTAGCCAAAAATGCAATTTACACAAGGCCCCACTTACCCCAATTCAGTTTGGGGTGTGTGTGTGTAAGTCTCCGTTACTTGTTAGCTACATTAGCCCTGTAGCTCCAGGAAATAAATAAAGAAGCAAAATTCAGACACCAAACATATCTTGGCTGATCAGTTACATTTTTGGGGGTAAGGAGGAAGTTGTGTAAAAATGAATTTTTAGCCAAACTATCGCTTTAAGATGAGGAAATGATGTATATATTTTTTTTTTCCTGGCAGGCACCTACTGCTTTCTATTAAAATGCTACAGCTATATCGATAAGGTCTAGCATCGAACACACAAAGCAATCGCAATGAAAAGAACAGAGCTGTCTTAATATAATAATCATGAGAAGAATAATGATCATAATCAATAATAATAAGAGTAATAATTATAATAATATATTACAGAATAAATCTCTTTTTTTTTTTACTTAAAAGTTATTTTTTTAAGGTTTTAAATACTAGGATCTTTTTTAAATCTTTTTTTTTTTTTTTTAAATATGTATCTAGTAGTTTTTCGTGATCAAGATGTCGACTATACTTCAACGTTATCCAAATCAATAAAAACTAGCTGTGCCATTGCATATTACAGAGATAGTCGATGATATGTGGGCATGCACCGTGAACCACCGCTCGCTCGCAGCTCTATGCTCCCTCTATCCCTCTGTCCCTCGCTGATGACATCATAGCCGCCCTATGACCATGACGTCCACCACCTCGCCTTTGTGCAGCTCCACGTATTGCTCTGTTTTGGGAGGTAGCATGAGGAGGCCGTTGGCGCTGCGCATGCTCATGAGCCGGCTGTTCACCTGGTTTCCTGTGTACGAAAACCAAATGAAGATACCACAGTTAAATCAAGACCTTTTGCTGGTAAGAAATGTGTTAAGAAGTATTATTTTGGCTTTTTGTGGAAACAAGTTTAAAACCACCAAAAGTGAAATACACAAAATGGTATAAAAAGTTGTAGACTGTAGATTCACGCAGTCCATCAGTCATGCCAGGTTATAACACAAAGTGAAACACCCCCTAGTCAAGGTTTTTTAAAGATATTAGATTGTAGCTTCCATCTAATACGACCAGTCATCACTGAGGTTAAGATAAATAAAATGGGGTTATTTAATGTCACAACAACAAGGAGTAAAATCAGTGTTCTTTAGCTCACAGAAACAGCAGGACAGATAAACCATGTTTGTTTAAGCTTATTGACAGGACAAGATGAATACAGCTGTATACAAAGATTTAGGTAACCCTGGCCAAATGACATATTTTGTTGATAATCGAAATGAAAAGTAAGTACAACCTGTGCAGAAATGATGAATGCAGCTACTTTATATTGTATTTGATCAATTAAAATACAGACACGAATAAAAGTAAAGTAAAAATAGAAGCAAAAAAAGTAGTCATTGTGGTATGTGTAAAGATTTTTGACACTTAGTCATTATTTAGCAGCAAATTCTTCCTGATGACTCTTCCATCCAGATCAACTCAATATTGTAACTCAATATAGCTCTGTACAACAGAATAATGCATCACTGCTCCTTCATCAGCTGGACCTTCTTGTGAGTCCGTGCTGTCATGTAGGGGTCAGAGAAGTTTTTTTACATTCTCAAATTGTTATTCCCAAATATTCACCTGCCTAATGAGTTAAATTAAGTCTTTAATAACTGGAAGGGTGTCCAAATTTGTGCACATTGGTTTATTTTTTTCACTGTTTTCAAATCTAAAGTAACTGCATTAACATTTGCAGAAAAAAAAATAGTTAAAATAGTTTACTGCACTGGTTGTGTTTACTTCTTTTCATTTCTCTCCCATACATATGGTGCGCCCACCTGTGCTCTGAGCCCATGGCAGCGGCTCCTGATGGTGCCATGTTAAAATACAGCGGTGATACTCAGGACGCGGGTCCAGCTTTACATCACAGGACAACTGCAGACACACAGCAAGAGCATTTCATCCACTTGCTTGTTTATCCTGGAAATGTATATTTCATTATACTTTAAGCACTAACTCTGTTTAAGACTACTACAAATGTTGAACTCTACAACAAAGTACAATTCTTAAATCATTATCGATCATTAAACTTGTAATTAGTTCAGTTAAAGCTCATCAAGAACACATTATGTGAATCACAAAAAGTCACAAATCGAAATATGAAGCTGAAATTGATCTTTTCTTCTGGTCAGGTATCAGTTTACTGCGATGACACACAGCATTTAACACATTTAACAGCATTAAAACAACATGAAAGTCTTAGGATTATTAAATCTATTTCTATACATTTTCTGTTTTACAAATATCAAGCTTTAAACCTTTTTTTTTGTTTTATTTTTAAAAATCTATTGTCAGACAATTTTGCTTCTTTCTGAAAAATATATGCTTAAACTTATACAAAATTATCTAGCAACAGAACAAGACCATTGAAAACTGTCTTATTATAGGAAGTACTAGAACAATTGAAACTATTCAAAATCATTTAACTTGGTAAAATTGTAACAACATAGTGTACGATGGAATCATATCAGCTAAACATGAACATGAAGTCTCATTTGATAGAATTGGATTAGAATTTGCAGAATTAACCATGTAAAAGCATACCCCGTTGAACATAAGGATTTTTCTTTATAATATGACTGAGTCTTACTCTAGCTTTGATGATGGTGGGTCTTGGGTCCAGGATTCCCTGCATCTTCCTCAAGGCAGGTATGACAAAGAGATTACACGTAACCACGGCTGACACGGGATTCCCTGTGAAAAACAAAGTCTGATCTTATTCCCAAGTTCAGAGCTGAAAGAGCTAATCAGGGCCATATTCATAATAAAAGGAAACTTCACCATGAGTAAAAAATAGAGAGGACATTTCCTTCTTAAAAACTTGTTATTAATACTTCTGACACTCGTATATGACAAATGTATATATATACATTTGCATACATTTATATATATATGCTAAAATAAAAGAAATTAATCTGAACAAACTAAAATATTTCTCTTAAGGCTAATAAATACATACCAACAAACTCTCTCACCATCCCTACCTGGTAGAGCAAAAATAAGCTTTCGTGTACCATCCATGTCCAAAGTGGCAAATGTTGTAGGGAGACTACATGAAAGAACAAACACAAATAAAAAAGACTGCTGCTGTTCAGAACTGCTTTTCAAAACATTGGCTACTCCTTCGTCCACTCACCCAGGTTTCATAAAGACACGCCCAAAGTGAATCTGAGCGTGGAGGTCAATATCCAACACCTGCTTCAGGTAGTCCTGTCGAAACAGGCCAATTAAAGGTCCACATTAATGATGATCGAAACACACATTCTCATAAAACCCCAGACAGTCCCATATGGCAGGGGAGGAAAGTCATACATTATTTATCACCAGGTCTCACTGCTGTAGAAAGATTCACCTGCATCTAAAGTGAGCCACGAGATGTCAGCATGGAGCTATATCAAGAGTTAAAGTGTGTACTTTAGACCAGCCCTGTGTTCCAAGACACCCTCATCAACGTCCCCTCATGACATAGAAGTACATGAAGACTACTTCTCTAAAGGAGAACTTTATTTGTATACATGCTTCATATGCAAAGGGTCAAAATCAGTGTCCTTTACTTAGCCATGGATAAAAAATGAATAAACAGATGTAAAAGGTTACAAATAAAACAAACTACACAAAGAAAGAACTGAGAGGATTTTCCAGAACAAAGAAGCTGAAGTGGTTTTGATTAATTTATATAAACAATTTCTTTAAGCTACATTCACAGATACAGCGACTTTATCACTGCAAGTCATCAGTGCCTACTAATGGTTGCCATAGTGATAATGTTTATAAATGGGTGGCACAACTAGCATAACACTAATGACTACAATTTTCTTGTCTTTAAAATAAACATTCTGGAGGAAGAGCACATGTATATTAAACTCAGCAGTGTATATCCGCATAAGAGATGAGAAGAGGAGTGTGCTCTTTGTCACAGATCACATGAGCTCTACTGTCTTCACTCCCACTGATAGTTTCTGCAGCATATATGTGCGTACAGAAAACTTTGTCATGTCACTGGACACACCAACATCTTGTTGCCTATGGTCATTGCTGCACATGTCCCTGGAAATTGACAGCTCTCATTGAAAATGAATGGCCTCTGGTAGCTTTTTTGCTGTATGTTCAAATGTAGCATTATGAATTACAATTTGATAGTCATGATAGTCTACATAACCATATAGCTAACTAGCTGGCTGAATAAGTTCCAGCAGCTGTCAAGAATGTGTGGACTAGCTGGCACTGTGAAATAAACAATCAAATGTAAATATTTGAGAAGAAAAATCAGTGCTAGATTTATCAAATATTAAGCAAGTAATGGCCCCATTTGTACAGGCTTATCAAATAAACTTCCTATGAGCTGATAAAGCAATCAGATAGGGATGGACGTTTAGGCAAGGAGTACTAGTAATGATGTGGGTGAGGACACATTTACAACCAGAGCAGAGACTGTGCCACTCTTGGATCAGAGCTCCCTGCTGAAGTGAACACACTGAACAAGAAGAAACTGAAAGTTTATGAACTTTCCCTGAGGACTTATTCAGTCCCGTACCTTCTCGCCCATGGACACGCCCCCTGAGGTGATGATGACATCGGCACGGCTGATGCCCTCGTTCAGGGCATTCAAGAGGTCATCT
The DNA here is from genome assembly GCF_019097595.1 of Hemibagrus wyckioides. NCBI lineage: Eukaryota > Metazoa > Chordata > Actinopteri > Siluriformes > Bagridae > Hemibagrus > Hemibagrus wyckioides. Next base: position 9,261,853 of record NC_080734.1, on the reverse strand, counting down.
GGGCTGTGGGAGGAGACAAGAAACCACACCAACTGTTACCATGGTGCCAGTGGTACCCGAACCAGAAACAGGTTAATTTCTTAAGGTTTCTATGTGGTCAAAAAATAGGTTAGTGACCATGTCCTTTCAGATGATGAGTACAATTTGTACTAGTAAAGACCAATAAGAATTAAACAGCTAATGTAGGTCATACAAAATAAAATGAATCTTACATTAAAGTGTATAAGTAATATACTGTACATGGACAGGGAAATAATAGTGTCTGTTAATACACTTACAATGTTATTTATTGCAACAAAAATTGGGTTGCATTTATGAACTGATGTGATCGTATCTGTGTATCTTGTCACTGGGATGGTACCTTGAAGAATCTTTTGCAACTTCAATATGCATCGTTCACTTCAATATTATATTTTTTAGAGATATGATAAAGAACATTCATAAGTGTACTAGAGTAAATTTTCAGAGGTACACTACATTCACTTTTTTAGGTAATAGACACACATTAAAGTTACAAAAGATCCACTCTTGGGGGTTCTGCCCCAGCAAGGGAGAAAAGAAAAAGTGTCCTAGCTATCTTATTTCCTTTTTTCTCCCGAGAGTGCTTCCTTCGACTGAAGTGTTTCTATAAACAGACAGTGAATGGGACTTTGAGTTCAAATATGTTAATATAAGTAATATGTCCACATACGATGTGTAAATTGGTAAATTAAAGTAGGCAGCTTGCTGAATAATTTGGTATTAGACTATATATGAGTATTAATGATAATGTGTGTATACTACACTGCAACAGGCTGAGCATGTTATGAATCAGTGTTTCCCTGTATCTAATTCAGGTTGCATATCTATGTACACTATATGGATAAACATATGTGGACACCTGAATATGACCTCAGTATGACCTTTGCAACAAAGCTGGAGGCACATGATTGTCTGAAATGCCTTTGTATGCTGTAGCTTCATGATTTCACTTCACTGGATCTCAATACTGTTTCAGCATGACAATTCCCCAGTGCACAAAAAGAGGTCCATGAATATATGATTTGCCAGTGTTGGAGTGAAAGAACTTGATGACCAGTCAGAGAGCCCTGACCTCAACCCCACAGAACACCAGTGGGATGATCTCAAACACCAGCTTCACCTCGCTAATGCTCTCATAGCTGAATGGGCAAATCCCCACAGCCATGCTCCAAAATCTAGTGGAAAGACTTCCCAGAAGAGTTGAGGCTATAACAGCAGCAAAAGGGGGTTGGGTTCATGGTAAGATGAACATGTCAAGATTCTTACTTGTCTCCTACGATGCCCAGGTTAATGGTGGGGTAGCCGTGCTCCTGGATAGTGGCAAGCAGTGTGGAGCGGTTAGAGTCACGGATCTTCCCTGGGTGTAGATCGTCCTCAGGGTTCAGCAGCTAAAAAAAAAAAAAAAAAAAAAGGAAATAGTTAAATAAACACAACCCTTATCAGTTTTAAATAAAAATTGGTCTGGTTAGCATTGTTCTATTGAAATCTGACAACGGTTACAATTAAAAACCATTTAAAGAAAGGCACCTCATACTTTTTAACTGTTTGCAAAACAAGTTATGTTCCTATTAAGTTTTAATCTCTAAAAACTATCACTCCCTCTCCAGCCTCTCTTTTTTTCTGTCTTGTAAAACAAAAAAGAGCTTGTTACGTTATCAAGAAGCCTGAACATGTAAAGTCCTCTGTCTTGAAGACTTTTTCTATGTCAGAATTTGTTTCAAAAGCAGCCACTCCATAAATATTAAATAAATGAAATAACAAGACATCTGTTTATTATTAACATTAGATTATGTGGAATGTCCACCACACTGTCCCTGTGAATGAGTTGTTACTATAGAAATGATAACGTATTAGGATATGCACAGAAATTTGTTGTTTTAATCTCACCCATATACATACTGTGTGTGTTTGTGTGTCTGTGTGTGTGTGTGAGAGAGATTTCCAACCTCGTTTCCTGTGGACATTACGGCCACCACAGGGAACTTGTGCACTTCCACTTCTGTGACTCCCACTGTGGCCAGCAAGCCGATCTCTGATGGGCCCATGTGAGTGCCTTTGGCCAAAACACACTCTCCACGCTTTATGTCATGACCAATGGGCCTGAAACACACACGAGATGAGTTTCATGAAAAGTTCAACAATTATGATGGACCAAACTGAGCTGTTTGTATATAACTGTAAGCCACTGCTGCTGCAACTGATGCTGTTGTTGAATGTAGATATGCACTATTTATTGTTTTTAATTTTTTAGTTCCAATAACCACAGTATTAGCTATATATACGTTTTACATGTCATACAGTAAATGGGATTTAAAATGGGACATAGCATATATCATACATGCAAAATGAAACTTATTTAAATTGCCATTACAGTGCATTCAGATTGAAATGGACTCACACACACACGCACGCACACACACATACACTACCTGATGTCCTGTCCTGGACGTGCTTGCACCAGAATGCGCACTTCAAGTTCCTCTGTACCCTGATTAAATTATATGCCAAAACAAAATAGTTTATTTCAGATATCTTTTTTATTGTACAGCTGGATTCCAAACCAAAACGTTTGCTTGATGGCTGACTTTTAAAATTTAAAGCTCCAGTAAGTGGCATACACACACACACACACACACACACACAAACACACACACACACACACACAAACACACACACACACACAATATTAGCTCTGTTATCCTATACACATGATGTCCATACACATCCTTCTTAAAGTTACTAGTAAATGCCTAAATAATACCTAGAGCATATACTTTGTGAAAATTGCATATATAAATTAGACCACAATAAAGCATATATAAAATATAAGTTGGACTGTTATTGAACTTTTGTCCAACACAATTTGCAGAAAAACTATGATATAAATCTGTAAATGAAGCGTGCCTATAATCATGTAAAAATGCCTATAAGTGGAAAATCTGCCAAGTGATCAGCATCACATAAGAGCTTATTACACTGTAGTAAAGGATTTACAGACGATAATTAGTTAATAAATGTCACACTGTACAACGTGTTCTCTCTGGAAGTGTATGTAAACTTGGCATTGTTGCTCAATGCTTAGAAAAAGCAGTATTTCTTGACACTAGTGTATTTATAGTTCAGTGCAGAAATGGTGTATATATCTCTTATTACAATATAACAGAACTGTTACACAAATGCATGAGCTTTTTAAAAGAATTTACTGGCCTCTAGTGTTATAGCTTTATTTATGCATGCATGAAAACAACTAAAGGACAGTTGTCTGCCTTTGTAAATGTGGCGTGGAATTTTCTTTGAGTGTACCATTAGCTTGAACTCCAGGGTTGAAAATCTGGATGCTATTTTAAGCCCTAATTTACGGCTTAAATATTAAGACAACCCCCCCCCCCAGTATTATGCAGTAGGGCAACATAATTTCAATAAAAGGCTGCAATATAAGGGAATTATTGCCTAAAATACCAACAATAATCTCATTGGCAAGTAATCATGCACTTACTTTCCCCAGGGATTTAGGTAAAAAGCTCAAAACACAACTTTTTTTTTGGAGGAGAAGAAAGGTAGATACGGCATTTGTATGCTTTTATTTGTGTGTTTAGTGTGTGACTATGCAAACTCACATCCTCGGATTCTCTCAGTAGCTCCGTGTCTTCCACCTGCACCACAGCATCGGCTCCACACGGGATAGGAGCTCCGGTCGTCACCCTCATCACCTGACCTGGCATGACTGTGTGCGTGGGCTGTGGGAGAAAATAACGACACAAACAGACACACACACAGACAGGCAGACACACAGAGAGACAGACAGACACACACACAGACAGGCAGACACACAGAGAGACAGACAGACACACACACAGACAGACACACACACACACACACACACAGACAGGCAGACAGACAGACAGACACACGCACAGATAGGCAGACACAGAGAGACAGACAGACACACACACAGACAGGCAGACACACAGAAAGACAGACAGGCAGACACACAGAGACACAGGTTACCACTGCATTCTAAATTATAAATAAAAAAAGAAGGAGATTCAATTTGTCCATGTTTAAGCATGATTTATTCTCAGGAAGAAAAAATGCTTGGTGTCAATTAAGCTAAAAAAATGTGATTAGTTCTTATAAGACCATATAAAACTTGGTGTGTGTGTCTGTGTGTATGCATGTGTATTCACCTGCTCTCCTGCCTGAGACTCGCCGATGATGAAACGGTCACCAGGACCATCGGCCGCTAAAGACGCAAGACCAGAAACAGACGTCGCAAAACTCACTGCACATTGTAACAGTTTAACACCACAAACACAAACACACATTAACTCAGGAACCATTTATCAAACACTATATCACTCATTGCTTGAATGTAGGTATAATGAACTTATTTTTAATATATATACACCTCTGGAAAACAATAAAGACACCACTGCCCAATCTCCAGATTTGAACCCTATTGAAAACCTCTGGAATGTCATCAAGAGGAAGATGGATGGTCACAAACCATCAAGTAAAGCTGAGCTGTTTGCTTTTTTGCAAAAAGAGTGGTATAAAGTTCCCCAACAGCAATGTGAAAACTGGTGGAGAGCATGGAGCCAAAACACATGCAAATTGGGGTTATCCCCCCAAATACTGATTTCTTAATGTTATTTAGCCAAAGCATTAACACTATTTGTTTACAAATTATTTGCATTTTGTTTTATTTGAGTTATTAAAGCTCTGCAAATACTGCATGATCTTGGGTTATTTTGACGTGTTGTCATTTCCTTTAAATACACACTCTAAATAACAATAGTTATATTTTGAATTTAGTCAGAAACGTGTTTGAAGAATGAATTTTGAGTCGCATCAGTGAACACACAACAGTATATCCAAACCTCATTTGGTATTCGTAAATGAACAGAAGACAGAGGAATAATGAAAAGCATGACCTGACAAACAACCCCGTTGTAGTACACACTTTAACCTACGACTGAAATCATGTAACGATGGGAGTCAGTGATTAGTGATTAGACACAGGGCCTTCAGCCTCCCTGTCTGTGTCTGACACTGACATCACCCATCATGGAGCATTACATGACATTACAGCATTAATGTATTTAGAAAATAGATTTAAGACATGGGTAAAAAGATAAAGAGGTTTAGGAGCGGTCTGTCTGGCCCCCTGAGAGAGAAATACAGTGGAATTCTATAATACAAGGGTGAGCCGTTTGACATTCATCCCTTCGAGAGGCTTTTCCTGAGTGCACTCTGCAGCAGACATGACTGATATGTGGAATACGGAGGTGTGACACAGGGAGTGAAGCGTCAATTAACATGGAGTGTCATAATACGAGGCAAACACACACTCATGATGAGTTGAGTGTGACAGAGAGAGAGAGAGAGAGAGAGAGAGATAGACAGAGAGGCAGAAAGAGAGAGAGAGACCGATAGAAGGGGGGTGTTGATGAATCACTGTAATATCCGTATGAAGGTAGCAAGTATTATCTATTATTATGTAAGGAATAGGCCGCGATGGGGGTGTGCTGTTATAGGGAATAACAGGAAAGAAATAAATGACAGGGAGGTGTGATGTGAAGTGGAGGATTAGCACCACAAGGTTGATTATCTTCCAATAACTGCACAGCTCAAAGTGTTTTATTCCTCACAGTGATTTGTCAGCGCTAACAATTTTGTCATTTAATCAAAAGTGACACGACGTACGTCATGCGTTATCTGTTATCCATTTAATGTTTAATGTTGAGGAACGTCTTGTGATGTTGATGAGAAAATGCAACCTGAAGATTTCCTTGAAAAAATGTCAAGGTACAGCTTTATATCTTACGGTTACAAAATTTTGGAGCATACGCTACATTATGCTAAATGATATTTAGAGCAGCCGGTTTACCTAGGTAAAAAAAAAACAGAGTGTAGATTTTGGGGCATTAATAATAATTTAATATGTATAATTTAAACACACATGCACACAGTGTATTATTCAAAGAATATATTAATCACATACCTCGCACAGCATAGCCATCCTTCACAGAGGCGGGAAAAGGAGGCAGGTTGTCTTTGGCATAAACATCCTGAGCCAGAACTCGGCCCATTCCATCTAATGGAGAAACACACACACACACACACACACACACAGAGTTTTAGTTCTTCTGAAACATCAATAATCAAATTTTACTCATCAGTGTCAACAACGTCATACTTGATCAAATACAATATTTATATACACATACACAATACAATCATTTTCCCTCAGGGACTCAGATCTGCCCAGAGACTGATTTAATATATACTTTGCATCATTGTACATGAATGCAGGCATTTATTGACATGTTTTGTATATCCGCAGAAAAACCTCCTGATGTACAGACAGCTTGTCCCCTTTCTAGCCGTGTCTCTCGGCCGTATTGAGAAGAGTGACTAGCATTCGATTAGAACGTGATGGTTTCTGCGGCCATGACTGCCGTGTGACTTCACTTTTCTCAGATTTGGCTTAATGTTAGTGTTAATGTGTCAAACTAAAATCATATTTTTGTGTCAAATTGCTTGCTTAGATGTCTTAAGAACTTCCGTTTTCCATTTCCATAGCAGTTGCAATGTGAAAGAAAAATGGATGAGTGCCTCATTCTGAGTATCCTTGGCAGTATCACAGACAAAAGAAAAACATGAGAGAGTTAGCTACAGTGCTACATAGCTACATTTCCATGGATGACATGATAAATCCTTCTCAAGGATTTATTACATCAACACTATAAATGTAATATTACTAGTTAGATAGAGTGATTTTTCTTTTGTTTCCATGCATAATCAAGTTGGTAGACCATATTTTATCAGCTTATAAGTACTGGAAGGATGGGAACAGTTTCTATATTAAAGCTACTCATGCTTCCTCTTAGAAAACAACACAACACTGCCAGGCTCAACGGTGCAAAGGACAACACTATTCGAAGCTGGTCAAACATCGCTGTGATGTTGCTAGATGACATCCTTACTATGCTAATTTGACTTTATTTAAATTTTTCCTTTTCCCTTTTTTACAAGTAGACTGCTTCATGGCATCTATTTGTATATACACTATATTTCCAAAAGTTTTGGGACACCCCTCCAAATCATTGAATTCAGGTGTTGTTTTTCAGGGGTTGGGTTTGGCCCCTTAGTTCCAGTGAAAGGAACTCTTAATGATTCACCATACCAAGACCTTTTGGGCCACACATCAGTGCCTGACCTCACAAATGCACTTCTAGAGGAATGGTCAAAAATTCCAATAAACACACTCCTAAACCTTGTGGAAAGCCTTCCCAGAAGAGTTGAAGCTGTTATAGCTGCAAAGGGTGGAACAACTCCATATTACATTCATGTGCATGTGAAGGCCGACAGTTTTGGTCTGGCTCACAGTCTCCACTCTAATTCATCCTAAAGGTGAGCTATTGAGTTGAGGTCAGGACTCAAACCAAACTCACTCATCCATGTCTTTATGGACCTTGCTTTGTGCACTGGTGTACAGTCATGTTGGAACAGGAAGGGGTCATCCCCAAACTGTTCCCACAAAGTTGGGAGCATGAAATTGTCCAAAATGTCTTGGTATGCTGAAGCATTAAGAGTTCCTTTCACTAGAAGTAAGGGGCCGAACCCAACCCCTGAAAATCACCTGCATTCAGTGATTTAGAAGGGTGTCCCAAAACTATTGGCAATATCGTGTAGTTCATTTTGGACCATGGTATATGTTCCTGATGTGAGACAAACAAAACAACACAACACAACAGTAAAGGGATGCGAGAATCTCAAACAATTATTGATCAAATTACTCAAATAATAATGAAGCTGAAAAATGATGTACCAGCTGGTAAAATGGTCTTGACTTAGCTCAGCCTGTGTTTTGGCAGCCGGTAGCTGTTAGACTATGCTGAATTTTTCAGCAGGATAGCATTGCTGTTACTATGGTTACCACATGAGAGAGGCAAGCGATTTTTCACCTGCTGTATGAAAAGCTATGCTAATTGGGAAAATGATGACATATGATAGGGGAAGCAGAAAGGCAGATGGAGCGGTGAGCGATTTGTCCCCTGCAGGGTAAAAGAAAAATCCTTGAAACTGGCAACTCTTTGTAGGTACATTATGTTTTTAAACTGAATTTTGGAGCTAACATTTCTTCACCAAACCACATCACAGTATTAGCACAAGAAAGTTGCTATAATCAATCAAGATGCTGTTCTGATCACTGGAATAAGAAAAATGCATTTTCTAATCAGGAAAATATAGAGATCACAGCAGAGAAAAGCGGGATGGGGCAAGAGAGATAAAAAGAGATGGAGGAGAAAAAAATGTACATAATATAGAGAAGGAGGAAGAAAGTAATAAGAGAAGAATAGAGAGAATAAGAGATTGATATTGATATTTAGAGGGAGAAACAGGTACCAAGTTGTGTTTGTGTGTGTGTGTGTGTGTGTGTGTGAGAGCGAGAGAGAGAGAGAGAGAGAGAGAGAGACAGAGAGGCTAAATACAGCTGAGACTGTGTCTCTTTTCTCTGCTGGTGTGTGTAGGTGTTCAGAGAATACGCCCAGCATGCAAGACAATGATCCAGCAGCTCTCTCAAAACATATTTTAAAATGTGTTACATTAATGATTTCTATTAATCTATTTTTCTGATAAAATAAATTATGCTGTTCTGTTAATGAACATGGAATTAATCCTGGAAAAAATATTTACTGAAGGTTAAATTCAGAATATTTAAACATGAACTGGGAAACTTCATCAAGAAATTTCTCCTCTTTCACTTTAAAATATAATTGTATCACTTGTGATGTGCAATATCCATTCTAGTTGAGGAAATCCTGCAATCCAGCACACACAAACACATACTTCAGGGTAAAGAAATTACATGTTATGGTTTTCTATTAGTTTAATTACAACATATTACTGTCATTTAACAGAGGCTTTATTTGGCAAAAGCCACCTACACATGCAGGATCCATAATAAGTATACAGCTGAAAAGTTGTGGGTTAAAAGTGTATCTCTAAAAGCATAACTCTGACTAATAGGATTGGAACTCACCACATTGTGGTCACTTGTGAAGAACTGAGTTTCCAGTGTCCACATGTGTGTGTCAGTAATGTGTGTGTGTGTGTATGCTGACCTCTGTAGTTGATAATCTCAGTGCCCAGAACTGGTGTCATCTCCAGCACAGTGATGAAGGCTTTATCCATGGAGGTGAGTGGGAATGGGGACATACGGTGCCTCCGTGCCACCTTGGTGATGTCCACTGCACTGTGACCTGAACACACGTATGATAATACAATACATGCCTGTATGCACACACGTGTAAACACACACAAGCACAGGTAATCGATTTAATCAGCTAGCACAGATATTTTACAGTGCGACTAAGGAAACAAGACTGAGGAAACAGCTGAGAATGTTTTTTAAGAATTCTTTTACCTCAGACATGTTGAAAAATGTCTAGCGAAAGACTCATTCTGACTAAAAATGCACCATAAATACGGTTAGTTTTCAGTCCAGTTTCTGGAACATGATAAGACCATTGTGACAGATCGTTATTATAAGCTGAACAAGATGAACAATGATTAGTTCTGCTGTATTAAATCGTTTTTCATACATCGTTTCTCATCTTTAATCGTGTAGAAATAATTCATGTAGATGTTCTTAATATTAATATTTTCTTAATATGTCAAATTCACAGCCTAACCAAATATGACCTTGCTCAGGACATCAGGCTTTTCCGAGCTGAAGCACTGGAATGTGTTTAGTTACCAGAAAAATGTAGAAAATTTACTAAAAAAAAATTATGGCTGAGGAAATGTGATCAGCAGGAGGTCATATTCTTCATAGTAAGCTGGACGGTGGTCAGAATTAATGATTATTTTTCCTTTGTGCACACTATAGCATGTTATTTCAGAAATTGAATTGATCAAAAGGGTTAAGATTGGATCATAGGCACGTCACAACACAAGACAATCAGAAAAGGTAATTATTTAAATCCAGCCCTTGAATCAAGACACCTCTGATGGACAGAAATGGTGAATTAACCCCAACTTAGTAGCATGAATCTGGTGTAAGTTACACACTCAATTGGTTATTCACTGACTGACACACACACACACACACTCGATTGACTTACTCGCCCGTAAGATATTTTCTTTGCTGCTGCATCGTGACTGCACCTGGAGAAAGACAGAGAGAAAAAAGAAAGAAAGCAGGAGGTAGATGCTGTTAGCTTGAAAACAGCATGTCTTAGATGACAATACTCAGTGAGATGTTGGCTACACTGTGAAGAAAAATGGAAATGTCATAATGTCATGTCACACCATGGAGCCGAATCGATGTCATCCAGGTTTGTGGCTTGGAAACGAAGATGGAGCCAAAATTTACTGCACAATGAAGCAATGAGCAAAAGGAAACATTTAAATCAGACCGACAAGCAGCTCAGACTCTATCTCACTAGCGGTTCATCCAGCCGCCCACTGACATACTACACTAACACGCGTCATTCACAAACAAGCTGCCTTCTTCCTTCGACATCAGCATTGGCATGCTCTTCCTGGAACCTGCTTCCTGTGAACCTGATTAGAAACGCAATGAAGCTCCGCGACACATTATTGAGCACATTCTGACTCTATAGCATGTTTTCACTTCGGATCTATTTTTCTTTCTAATTTGGTCATAGTCTTTATATGTTGTATATAGAGTGAGCCAGCAGAGCTGATGATTTCTGATTGCCCAGGGAGAGAAAAAAGCTGTCCCTAACAGTGGGAAAAGTTTCTCTCTGGCTTTGGTTTATTAAGTTGATAGAGCAAAAAGTTGCACTCGGAAGGCTCTTGTAATTTAATCACTGGCACCTTACTCATCAAGCTTTCCTAAAAACTTCCCTCAAACTATTTCAGCCTAGTGAGAACAATTTACATTTTGAATAAACTGCATATGTAGGAGTTCTACTTCAAACCTTTAATTATATCTTAGTTGTATTCAGTGATGAACCCTCTGCTACACTTCTCCCTAGTTTTCTTTATCTGGTGCATGCTCTGCTCAGTTTATTCACTATTTTATACATAATTATTTACTTCATTACTTCGTTTTGGTATTAAATAACGGTTGTCTTTTATAGATACAACCATGTCACATTCCAGTCAACAGCGACTGAGAGGATTTTCAGAGAATTCAGTTGACTTGTTGGCTTCAATCTGAAAGGGTATTTTTCCTCCAGACTGTCAACAATAATAGCGATGTCCGTTTACGCCAAGCCCTGATAAACTTGGAGTGTCTATGATATTGTTAACCATATTGTTGTTATGATATTGTTATTGTTACATTATCCATGTCACCTAGCTAGCAAGCAGGGAATGCTATGCACAATGTTAATATTCTTTGTTTTGTATACATAGTTTTGCTATTTATATAATGTAATACATCTTAATACATGAATTTTAATCATTTATATTTTCAGTTATTAATATGTATTAGTTCTGATCTGAAACTATTTATTAATCTGATACTTCCTTACTAGCTAGTTGCTAGTACTTTAACCTGAATATGATTTTCAGCTACTTTACCCACTTCTGGTAACTAACTACTACCTCCTTATTCTAATATTCTAATCTAATATGCACAGGAGGCTTAATTAATCATTATCTGCCCTTTTAATAAAACATGCTCTAATACACAGTGATTTGTAAATCTACCATTCTGGATAAAAACATCATATTTTGTGAATATGAACGAATCATACGAATCATACGCAACCTTGCTGAATAGAAGCCAGGGTCCTTTCTCCTTCCTTGCCTTCCTTACCCTCTATCTGACCTAGAGCGCTATCAAAAGCACTAAATCGTAGACCACCATTTCGATCCCAGAGCAGTGCAGCTACCCTGTCACAGCTGGCTTGTGTTAGATAAGGGGAAGAGTTACAGCATGTGCATGCAGTTCGCCCTGTCACTGTGATCTAAACCCTTTCTGGAGATTAATATGGGGCACCGATTCTGCCAGACAGCCCGAAAACGAAGATGTGGAAAGATGGAGAGAGAGAAAGAAAAAGAGAGAGAGAGAAAGAGAGAGAGAGAGAGAGAGGGAGAGAGAGAGGGAGAGAGAGAGAGAGTGGAGTGAGGCGGCTCGGGGAAAACACTGTGAAGATAGAAGCGAGAGAGCAGACACACTGTATCTACAGCAAGTGAAATAAGAGAAAAAGACAGAATAAATGAGAGAGAGAGCGAGAGAGAGATAGAGAGAGAGAGAGAGAGAGCGAGAGAGAGAGAGGGGAAAGAAGGAAGGAAGGAAGGAAGGAAGGAAGGAGAAAAAGACAGAGACAGGAAGAGACCAGCACTACTGTAGCATAAACACAAAACAGCCAATGAGAAGTGAATGTATTTAGGGTGAAAGAAAAAAGCAGCCAAAGGAAAAAAAAAAAGGTAGAGGCTAATGATTTGCGTTTGTTGATGACTGAAATAAGCAGGATGAAGAGGAGACTGAAATATAGTGAAATATAGTTCTATGTGAGTTGACCTCTTTATAAACATCAGAAAATCTTTAGATTGAAATGCACGCTATTCACTGTCTTACACCCCAAAGTCGATCGAACAAGACATGCTGGAAGAAGGCTGCTTAGTTTGTTTTGCGCTGGAGATCACAAAACTCAAACGCTTACCAGAATTACTGCACTGTAAAAACTAAGTCTGTTCATTTCGAGCAAGAAAATGCAGTGGCTTACTAATCCAGAGTTTAGCAGTAAGACGTCACAGGCATTATTTTTATACCGGCAACTGTTAAACATGTATTAATTCTTACTTACTTACATTTGAGCCTTTTTAACCCGAAATAGATTTTAATGTGTGCTATATTCTGTGTGTACACCGAGTCATCGGCAAAGAGCAGAAAGAAAAAAAATATATCATATCTTACTCTCTGACTTGTCTTTATATGATGAGAGCGCATTTATACATGCACATATGGTAACTGAGAATAAATCGGGTAACAAAACAATGGCTAACAAGTAAAAGGCACACATCATCTGTGTGTGTGTGTGTTTGTGTGTGTGCATGTGTGTGAGGAGGAAGAGAGACAGATGAGAGGGAAAAATGATGGAAAGCAACTGAACAGCATGACCTCCACACGCAGAGAGAAAGACAGAAAAAGGGAATGGGTTTGTTTCCATCCACATGTTTAGGGAATTTTATGCAAAGTTCCAAAAACACAGGAAAGGTTTTACTTGTTTGCTGTTACTGTTTTGCTGAAGATGAGCTACTTCTTCCTAAAACTATGTCCTCTCCTCTTGTGTCCCTGACGCAAGCCATAAACAAACAGTAATGGATCGAGTGGAACACATTAGGTCTTGATAAATGAGAAAGCACTGGTCATTATTAAGGCTCCACTGATGTATCACTGACATCAGTGTTAATCATGCCAATAAAGCACAGTGTATCTGTTCTAAAGGAAAACTGTCTTCCAACAATAGCAATTTTATTTAGACGTTGCTTGTATTTGTTTACGTTTCTGACAGTCATACTGGTAAATCTCTGTTTCTATTAAAACTGTAGGCCTAATTTTTACTACAGATAGTATTAGCAGATGTGGAATCATCAGCTCCTCAAATTCTGTGTTGTGACACCATTTCATATCAAACCCTAAAACATTCATCAGCGATACCAAAGAATCTGTTCCGATCACTTAACCCTGTACACATTACAAAAGCGAGTGATTAAAAAAAAAAAAAAACTAAACGTAACAAATGGATGGAAACCCCACTAATGAAAGAGCGAGAGATGGACAGGAGAGACAGCAAGTGGGCGTTGCATATGGCCTGGTGAGGGTTGGCGATAGTTACTCGAGAGCTGAAGGTCCTATGGCTCCTTCGATCATCTTTAAGCACCTCCAACCTACACTGGAGCTACAGTGGAGACAAAGTCATCAAGCATCAGTCCATCAGTCCCAAGCAACCAGGACAAAGCAAGACACAACGCAAAGGTGAGGCAACTCAAAAGACAGAGCACAGCCAACGAGTGCCAGGGAAAGAGAGACAGAGGGAGAACGACAGAGTGAGAGTGAGAGAAGAAGACAAAAAGAGACAGAGAAAGAAGGAACAAGTTAGGCAGCACTTCACCTTGAGGGGCACAAAAAAAGATCCTCATGAGCTTTTTAATAGCAAATCCGAATACTGTATTTTTTGGACTGTAACAGAAGGCTTCCATACAAGCACTGTGTGTGTGTGTGTGTGTGTGTGTGAGAGAGATTGTTCCAAATAAATAATAGCTATTTATTTATTTTGACCTCAGTCTTAGATCCACTACCTAAACAGGACAATAGTTATTTCATTAAAAACATAGCTCTGTGTTTTCTTTTCTTTTTTCTTTTTTTTTTAATTTTGAATAAGTATTACTGTAATAACACTTCTTATTTAAAATGACAAAAATGGAATTACATTAAACATTATTAGAAAATTTACATCACACAAGGTCTTTCGTAGGCTATCCTAGTGTACACCAGAAACAGACTGCCAATGTCAGAGGTGCTCACAGGACTCACTGGATTATATCTCTGACTGTGGTTCATAAAAACTATATATTTATACTCTATGGTTGCTTTCCTCACCATATGTGGATGGTGTGTCCACAGTACTTCACCTCCGAAGCTGTGCATCTCAGCTTCAGTGAGAACGGAAGTTTCCATTCAGCTACATGCTCGTGGCCACTGCCATCACGTCATTTATCATTTTTGCAAGCTTCATACTTCATCCAGTCCACTACACACAGATGTTCATACACTCATTTACTCCTAGGGGGTAATTTCTCATAGCCAATACACATGGGGGGAGAGAGGAAACTTGGGAATGTTGAGAAAACCAATACAGATGCTGAGAGAACCCAGTAAATATTACTTCATAAATATTTACAAAAAAACCTTTTATTATATGCAAACTTCATGAGTTCTCTAGCCAGTGCCTGCGAATACAGTTCCCAGTGAAGAAATGAAGCCAAGGAAGTGTTTGTGTGTGTGTGTGTGTGTGTGTGAGAGAGAGAGAAAGAGAGAGAGAGAGAGAGAGAGAGAGAGGAGGGAGGAACTGTATGGGAATGTTGCTGTGACCCAGCAGACCATGAAGAGGTTCAGCTGAAGCAGACATTCACTTACATTAATTTATAGTCTTTACTAATTTACACTTCACATAATTTTATATATTAGACAAGATTTTCAGGAAAAAAGCAAGGAAACTGACTGACAGCTGAATGCTAATTATCGCTAACCCTTTAAAGTCACAGTTACTGCTTGTGGTGAAATGTAATTTCATATTAATGTGCCTTCATCATCAAAACGAGCAAAGCAAATCGAACAAGTGCAATAAACATTTGAAACATTCACTCCTTCCACATTTATTTGCATCGATTTGATCTTCGTTGCACAATATATATCGCTACACCATCCTTAACATGTTGGTGTATCAGTGTGTCAGTTTCTGAAAACACTTTTTTTCCACTGAACTGACAATAATATGAGCAAGATTTATAGGTTTATTTTATGAAAATGTATTCTGGTATTAATCTCCAATATAGTCCACTATAGGAAAGGGACTTGAAAGGGTTAACTGTAGTCCTGAGAGGTGTGACATGCTTCATTTCACACATTATTTTGCAGTTAATGAACAGATCTGCAGTTACGTGATAGACTTGCAGGTTATTAACTGATTAGCAGAAAATTAATAGGTGCTCATATCTGATGGCAGTGGTGGTATGTGTGTGTGTGTGTGTGTGTGTCTGGGGGGAGGGACTAATCAGATGATTAATCAGAGTATAAAAGTGACCTATAACATATGGGTATGGACTGGGAATTAAGATGGCAGGGAAAAGAATGAAAGAAGCACAGCAAAGCTCCTGCCATCTCTTACACTTTACACACACACATACACATACACACACAGACACACAGTACTTGCAAAATCCAAATGAAATCATGTGTATAAATATAAGGAAATCATTAATTTGTCTTGTCCTTCAACACCCCTCCATATATATATATATATATATATATATATATATATATATAAAATCTCACATTCATAAATCTTTGTGTGCTCCCAAACTTTAAAAATGCTCCAATTTTATTCATGTACTGCAGGTTTATTATTGATTAAAGATTTAGTGTCACTTATTTACTAATTCATAATGCTATATGGAATACTGCACTGCTCGCTGTGAATGAAACCAAACTATTAAAGCACTTAAAACAATCATAAATATTTAAATTGTCATCACTGAGTGCTTCGTGTAAAGCAATATGACACAAATATTAATAGGACACACCTTTCATGTGAGGACAACGTGTCACAATCAGAGCTTTCCAATAATTCGGCTAATGTACGGCTACATGATTCATGATTATGGGAATTACAGAAATGTTCTTCTTGCACTAAATATAGTTGATCAGACATCTTTGATAGCTAAATTGTGCTTCTTTGGTTTATACTGGAGCTGTGAGGCAAATGTAACTAAAGAGCTGAAGAGCTGAGAGAGAGAGAGAGAGAGAGAGAGAGAGAGGGTGAGAGTTTCATCTCCTCCAAGTCCACATTTTGATCCTGTGGGGTTCTATAATGGTCTCTCACAGGGGACAACTCTCAAGCCTTCACCATATTCCCGAACGTAACCAGCTGTTGTCTACAGCCTGGAGTGTCAGACTCACACTGTCATTTCGATGGCCTGTTTGAAGGTGACTATTGACTTTTGTCATACTTGGCTACATATACACACGTTCCTCAAATCAAATTATTTAATCAGGAAATGAAATTTCTAATCAGTCACAGTCTGTTTAAATCATTAATTTATGACACAGTTTCATCTGCATCATCCTAGCAATGGGCCAATAAAATGATATACTAGGGTTGAACTAAGTTTTAGCAATATAATGACAGTTTTCCAAAAATACTATTATAATAGAATATCGTGATCATATTGCAGAAACATCTGGAGAAAGAAAAACGATGTCCAGATGTCCTCTATGCGTTTTATCACAGAAGAAGACACTTTATTGCAGAGACACTGATACCATGACTAGGGCTTGTGTGATATTTTTAGAAAGCATTTGTGTAACTTTTTGCCATAAGCTATTATGTAAAATATTTTAATGGACTACAATTTCAAAAAGCAAGCCTGGGGTTAGTCTGAATCAGTGTGGCCTTTGCAAAAGGGTGATTTTTGCTTCATAGAGGGTCCTTTTCAGCATCTTTTTTTTTTTAAGTAGAGAAATGGAATGCACTATGGCCTTGTGGATTTCAGAGGCCCAAACAAATTAGGAGCACTATTTGGGAAAAAAGAGGGTGTGTGACGCAAAGAAAGAGAGAGAGAGAGACAGAGAGAGAGAGAGAGAGAGAGAGAGAGAGAGAGACACACAAAAGCACCCACATACATTCACACAGGTTAAAAACTTCTCATCTTCTATTTTTTATATCTTCTACACACATACATAAACACATGTACATACACACTGAACAGATGTATAAAAACCCCAAATATTTTTTTTTCAATAAGTGCCCATAGCCAAGCAAACAAAGGATAAGATTATCAGCTAGTTTGGTGCTTACAGGGAATCGTTCATTCATTAATTCATTCATTCATCCATCCATCTTTGGTAAGTGCTTTATCCTGGTCAGGGTCATGTTGGATCTGGAGCCTATTTCAGAAAGACTGGGTGCCAGGTGGGAGAATTAACCCCAGATGAGATGCCAGTTCATCACCGTGCACCATCCACACATGCCTACACTCATTCACAACACACTCATTCACACCTACTGGCAGGTGTTGGGAGGTGGGAGGAAACCGATGCGAACATGAGGAGAACATGCAAAACTCCTCACAGACAGTAACCTGAGCTCAGGATTGAACCAGGGATGCTGGAGCAATATCTAGTTATACACAGTCAACTAGGAGGCGATGTTAACTGCAGTGCCACCGTCACCGTTTCAGACATCAATATGCTTGAGCACTGCTGGCTGGACTGTGTTTAATTTCTCCGCCTTGAAATGCAGCCGTTACAATGTGTTTAGTGGTGACCTTTCTGTTAGCTGTGTATAACTGTAGCTCTCTGGGTTAGGGTCTGATTAGCGGTGTTAGTTGTTCTGTGGTTGCTCTGTATTCTGAAGTGTGTTTTTAGTCCTAGTATCTCTGTATGTGTTGTTTTGTGTGCTTTTCTATGTTTTGCTTGCTTTAAGCTACACTATACATTCTGTGTCTGGCATTACTGCTCTGTCTTTAGCTGTGCTGCTGTGTTAAACTGTGTTAGTTGCTAAGTTAGTTGGTGTAAATGATCACAGCCTCCTGCTCATCCTTCATAACCTGTCTAATTTCTAGTTATGGTGGTTGTTTCCTGTTCTCATTAACTTTCACGCTTTCATTTGACATCTGTATTAACTACTTTGTTGTTAGCTGTTTTAGTAGAGTGATAAATTCTGTGTATGATTTGCCCCTGTGTATGTGTTTGTGTATGTGTGCTAATAGAGGGAGGAGAGTGGAACTCTTTACCTGGTCCAAGGTAGAGTACCTTGACTTGAGCGTGATGACCTCATCCAGATGGGCCCTGAACTCTCTCCGAGAGGCCTGGAGGAAGCCACAGGATAGTCACTCACCCCACACACTCACATATGTGCGCACACACACGCACATACAAGCACACACACACACACAGTCTAACGCATGCTGATCTACACAAGTACTAAAACACATACCCAGTAGTCTGCAAGACACACAGACACACACACGCACACACACACACACACACACACACACTCATTGAAAACAAGAAACAGAATAATTACAGCTGCACCTTGGAGCCTTCAGACTGAAAAAATGAAAAAGAAAAAGAAACTAAAAGTGATCTTTCTGTGCGGAATAACAGTCTAGACTTTAGAAACGTGAGGAATTCTCAATACTAAGAATTAGAACATAACACATTCCTCTAAGACAATTTCACAAACCTCTTCAGGTTGTGACTCCAACTCTATTCTGAACCTATAGTATTTATGCATCATATATAGTATGTTTGTCTTCCCCTTTCCTTTTATGGTCGCAGCTTCCTGTCCACTCTTGATAATTAGCATATATATTTTAATATTTTTTCGTTATATATTTGTGTTATATTTGAATATTTTAATCTATATGTTTGTTAGGTATATTTTTGCCTAAATATTTTTAGTTTATATAATTTAGTTTAATATTTTAATAAAACCATTTGTGTAAATTGGACAGTTCAGTGTTCTATATTTACAAAAATGTTATGTAGAAGATAAACCTAATTTTTTTTTTTACATAAATGAACCACATGTGCATGGAATCTGTGTATAAATAAAACTTTTGTTTTGGGGAATATTTCTACCAAATAGATAAAATACATATATGTGCATAAAATACATATACATATATGAAAGACAGAAACTCTGAATAAACTCAACCAGTATCCCAAACAATTATTAATATAATCTACATATGGCAAAACATTGCTAATATTCTGATATATTAAAGAATTATAATTGCATGACAGAAACTGTGATAAAATAGTTTTTTTTTGAGTAACTAATGATTTAAATATGATTATAAAAAAGTATCTAATAAAACAGTACTCGGTATAGTGCACTCAAGCCTTTTTGGCTTTAGCGTACACTCCAAAGCACATCAGACAACGAGGCAGTGCGAGTCCTCGCCCACGGCAAGCGTCTGAAAAAAATGAAAATCTGATTATGTTTGACTGACAAGTGAAACTTCTGTAGCCCTCCAGTGGATGGTAACTAGCAGAGTTTCCAACCCACACTGACACTTAAACTGCACAGACAAAAGTGTCTGAAGATGCAGCTCTGTTTAATCAAATCTATTAACTGTATTTTAAATTAATATTGCTTAATACATTCATGTTTTTGCAGCAACTTGAGAACATTTGGTGTGAAAACACAACAGTTCGATTCCATGATTATTAGCCTGTGCAATCAGAGGATATTTGTTTATACTCCTCTCTGCCAGTTACACTTGATGGACTTATTTATGAAAGACGAGCTTATTGAGATTTGTATCCAAGCTGAACATTTTGCGTGTCTGCACATTACATATGGTCTAATTTAACTTAATAACCTTTGATAAAAAATTGTGGTTTCAAGGTAGAGTCAATAAATGAAAAACATTCAGAAATATAGACAGAAAAATAAACAGAAGACAAATATAACTCAAAAAAAGCAAAAAAAAAAAAACTGAAAAGAGCTAAAAGATGGATAAAATCTACAATGTTCAAAAAAGTGGCAGCAAAAAAATTGCAAGACTTATAGAAATTAAATTCAGTAAGGATACAAATAACACAGTTACATTACATTATTTCCTTTTAGCAGATCATGCAACGTGAGACACAAGGAGCAAGGTTGCAGGAAGGATGCAACAGAATGGAATTTATTCAAACAAACAAACAAAAAACAAAAACAACCAGAACAGAGGAAAAAATACCACAAGGGGATAACAGAACTGAGTGAATCAAGAAGACAGATGACTCAAACAACACAGATGGGTTGAACACAATGTGGAAAGGTACAGGAAACCATAGGACAGAAGGCTGATAACTAAAGGTAAGTGTAACTCCAACAAGAAGGAAGGTGACATGACAAGAGCGGGTGTGCATGGCAGGTTACAACAGGACTATGAGGTGTAACAGATGGAAGAACTGATCACAGAGGGGTGTAACAGATGGAAGGCCTGGTGACACAATAGAATGAAAGGACTCATGACAACATAACGAAGGGGTGTAAATGAAGGAAGTGCTGGTGCCACAGAAGGACCCAAGATTGTACCTGTAGGAGGAGCTGGCAAGAAAGCAGGATGGAGGGATGTAACCGAACACAACAGGCAGAGGAATGGAACAGAATCAAGAGTGAAGGTGACACAACAGGACAGATGAGTGAAGCAGAATGAGGAGCTGGTGATGAAGCAGGATGGTAGGGTGGCACAACAGGACAGAGCGGTAGTTCTGGTGACACAAGATAGAAGGAAGTACCTGAAAGAGATGGTGACAGCCAGAATTAGAGGTATAACAGAAGGAATGACTAGTGAAACAACACGACAGATGAGTGTAACAGAAGAAAGAGATGGTGACATGGCAGGAAGTTGAGGTGAAACAAAAATGAGAGCTGGTGACAGAGTGGGGGGCAAAGAAACTACAAGACAGATAAGAAAAACAGCAGGACAGAGGGTTAAAACAGGCATGCGTCGGATCATGCAGGGGTACCTCAGCAATGCTTAGGGTGGAGGAAGAGGAAGGGAGCCTCGCCTGAGTGGAAGGAAGGAGGGAGGGAGGGGAAGGGAGAAAGAAGAGAAGCAATTAATCAGAGCAGCCAGCTAAGCCAAGACTGAGACAGACAGTGTCCCCTGCAGGCCTGAAGGACTAACTGACTGTACACAAGCCAAAGCAAAGTGGAGCAAAACACATTTAAACACATTTAAAGGAGGAACAACATGTACAAAATTCACAGTATGATATCCATACAACAACCATGATATCATGGTTGTCAGTATTTGTCTACAACTTCACATTTAAAAATGAACATACAACACTGCAGCCGTAATTCAATGAATCAGTCCAAGAAAGTCTCGTTAAAAGACTCACACACTCTTCATCAGTTTGTGACATTAGTTTGTTTACAGGATATTTAAGTGTGACATTACACATTCAAAATTTATACACAATATAATCTCATTTTTAGTAGTTATTAAGCACAAAAACATATTTACATACTAATGAGGAGAAATATAAATATATTATACTTTAGAGACTCACTGAAACTTGTTTAAACCATTGTCTAATCTACTTTACCTATATAACTGAAAAATACAGTATAATATAGCATAGGTTCTATTATATTTAGTAATTGTTTGCAATACAGTGTCAGAAACCACAATAGTAAGTCTGTTTTTAGATGCTGAGGTGAATGAGTGATGATTTAAACCTACAGTTTGGTTCGTAGCAAACTAAGAGCACTCAAGAACAATCAAGATTTGATTGATCAATTTGGGGTAAAGTGACATTGTGAATTTCTTAAACTAAACTATCACACTATTAAACTATCAAATACATTAGATCTAGGCTTTAGTGGGCTTATTCCCTGTATTAATAAATGAATACAAAACAATGAAACTTGAAACTCTATTTCTCTCAGTGGAGTGCATTAGATCAGTCCTAACACAAGCGTGTAAAAGCTTAAAAGACAGCCATGTATTCCAATGTTTCAGAATATTCCAAAAAATGACCATTGCAGCATTGTATTTCAGGATTTATTAGCTCTCTGAGACGTTTTATAGCCAGTTGATTTACGGCACAGGAAAGGTAGTAAAGCATGTTCGTTTCCAGGAAGCTGTTTCAGCCTCTCTACTCTTGAATACAGACAGCATAACATGTTCTTTTCTGCCATGCTCCTCAGTAAAGATAAAGTAAAAAACAGCTCTTTTATTATTAACAAAACAATAAATGAAATAAATGTATCACTCAAAATACAGGAGAAATTACTTTTCATAAGAATAATTTAAATATTAAAAATTTCAGACATCTCAAAAAAATTTTATTATACAATAGATGCAAACAAACAGACATTTAAAATAAATGTTATTTAAAAATAAAATTGCAGTTTTTTCCTCCTGATAGAACTGCACATCTGGACAAACACAAATGTTAATTTATACTACGGCATTCTTCCAAAATCTGACCTTTAACCTTAGCTCAGAATGTCCTGCAGGCTCTATTCAAGGTTTGTGCCTTAACATGAAAGTTTACATCAACATATACATGGGGAATGTTAGTTATATTCAGGTTATGCATTTGATTAAGTTGAGTTTCTTTGCTCAGCATTATGCAGATTATGCAAAGCACCTCCAGTGCTGGGGGTAAGAGGGAAACCACCATATATGGTCCTCTACCAAGGCCTGGGAGATTGAGGGCTCTGTGCAGTATTTTACTGTAGGACTGTAGTAGGATTGCACTCAGCTGGAAAAAGATGATCCTGTACCTGGAATCTGCTTAAGCTGCTCTCACAGTGTGTGTGTCACTATCCCTGTGCTCTGTTTACCACTGGGACCATTTTGGATTGCAACTTGCACATCTGTTCCTTCAGCCCCTAGTATTTCTTGAGCTTCTTGTGTTTCTTCCTGATGTTACTGTTGCTTGGAATTGCTGCATCTATCACAACCACCATCTTCTGTTTTTGTCAAGCACCAATTTCTCTGGTTGGTTAGACAGCAGCTGCTTGTCGATCTGGACATTGTAGTCCCACAGGATTTACTGTTGTCAACCACTTTCTGTGATGTATCCCATTAGGACTTGGGGACTTCCAACCCATACTTGGCACATATTTTTTTATACACAATCCCATCCAATTAGTTATGACTCTCCATATATGCTGTCCCAGCTTACATCTCACACCCTGCTACTATATGTTGTACTGTTGTCTTCGCATAGCCTGCACCTTGGGTTCTGTCAGCTGTGATAAACTGCTGCCTCTATGAATTTGGTTCTTATGCTGCAATGATAACAGCCTCTGTGCTGTCCCTCAAGCCAGGCTTTTCTAGGCACTGGGAGGATTTCTTGATGTCAGCTACTTCTAGCTGCTGCTGATACATCCCATGGATGGGGTATGGTCTTCCATGATATTTTCTCTTCCTCATCATTACACTTTTTTTCCCTGCTGCCTGAGGCACTCTCTTAGCGGTTCATCCCAAGGGGCCATCTTCCTGGTGTATTCATGGATACTCCTTGTTTCATTCTGAATAGTGGTTCTGACACTCACTAATGCTCACACTCCTTCCTTTCATTGCTTGACTGGGCTCAGGGTGCTGGGCATAGGATGGAACCATCTGTGTACTGTAAGAGTGGTCATGTCTTGACATCAGTAGCATCTATCTCTTCCTGTGGCCAGCTTACTATTCCATCTGGGAATCTGATGACTAGCAGGATGTACATATTGATGGCTCAGATCTTATTCCTAGCATTGAACTGACTTCTCAGCACCTGTCTTACCCTCTGATGGTATTTGGTAGTAGCTGATCTTGCATCCTCATTGTGGCTCCCATTGATCTGTGGAATACCATGGTACTTGTAACTGCTATCCTGCCCTCTGGTAACTCCATACCATTCAGTTCTGATCACCTTCCCTCTCTTTGCCAAAATGCAGCTACACTTATCCATTCTGAATGACATCCTGATGTCCTCCCTGTAGATCCTGATAAGGTAGATCATTGAGTAGATATCTCGTTCTCTCCTGGCATACAGCTTGATGTCATCTATAGGAGGTGGCTGATAGTCATGAAACTTATGAATCTGTATCCATATCCACTCTGTGTGATGATCGGGCTGAGGGTGTTAAGACCCATGCAGAACAGCAGCGGGGACAGTGAATCACCTTGGTATATGCCAATCTTGATTTAAATTTCTGTGATAGCCCTTGAGCTGGCTTCCAGTATTGTGTTCCACAGCTGCACTGAGTCCTTGAGGAAAGTTATTAGCACCCTGTTAGCCTAGGATCCATGTTCGGGGCATTGCATCATAGGCTTTTTTTGTCGTCAATCCATGTAGCGCTCAGATTGGTCTTCCTAGTATCAGAGTCTTGGATAATTGCTCTATTGACCAGTAGCTGGTGCTTTGACCCCCTAGTGTTTTTTTCCAATCCTCTTTTGAACCTTGTTCATGTACTGACTCATGTGCCTGCTCAACTGAGCTTTGTAAGGGCTTTGGGGGCCATGGCGTCAGCAGTCAGATGAAACCAAGAAGATGTGAAGAAAATGCTACAGAAACAGCTGATCTTTAGATAGGGTAATCAAGATCATTGATGACGGCTGTATGATAAGTATGTTTGAACATGAGACTGAATGCAACCACATTTCCAATTATAACAAAATGGTATGCAGACTGATGCTAGCAGGTTAATGTAACTTCATTTTTCCTATTTCATTCCTTAAGATCTTCCCTAAATTCTGAATGTTTTTAATTTAACACTGAGGGTGGAAAAGGTTCTGGCATGATTTATTTAATTTTCATTTCTTTTTACGTAATAACAATCTGCCATTTTAACAGGGGTGTATCGATTATTTCTATATCGAATATCTGTTGTATAAAAACAAACTAATGCGTTGTCATGTCAGTGAGAAGATACCAATGCAATGCACTTAGGTATAATAGTCTGGTATATTGTTATTGCTGCATGAATAGTTAGGGCTTCCTTCCAAACAAAGAAGGATGGAAATGCTTAAATCTAATAAATCACATAAATTAAACCACTGACCAGTGTGAAAGAGAAGTAAGGAAACCTTAAGTTGTAAACATCCATTAATAAAATTAAGAATGATTTGTACAATAAATGGATGCGGCTTATGGTGACCCATTTAATAAAAACGAATGCACACACAATGGCAGTGATGTATAACATATCTTTAGTTTGGAATTTGTATTTATAACCCTATCAGAATAAATATCTGCACACTGCTTAACGCACAATAAACGGAAGCACACTAGCACATAGCCTCAGTAATGGTACTAGGATGAACTTGAAGCCTGAATATTAGTGACTCAGAGAGTGTAAAACACCTGGACTAAAGACAGCTAATCTGGATCAAAAGACCTACGGCTATGTCTGACCTACATGCA
This sequence comes from Hemibagrus wyckioides, assembly GCF_019097595.1. NCBI lineage: Eukaryota > Metazoa > Chordata > Actinopteri > Siluriformes > Bagridae > Hemibagrus > Hemibagrus wyckioides. Next base: position 9,236,193 of record NC_080734.1, on the reverse strand, counting down.
AAAATGACTCACGCACACCAATAACATCGGCCTCTTCAAAGCCGCTCCTCTTATAGATATTACAAACACGTCCAGTTCCTGTACAGGTCACAGTATGGGCTTATACAAGCGGTCTGTACTTGATAATTATGTAATATTGTGCAGAAGACCTGAGCGGACATCCCTGTTGCAAGTTATAACAGGGAATCTAAAGATGGGGCAGCTTTTGAAAAAAATTGCACAAACAAATATATATATATATATATATATTATAATAATATAATATTATAATGTGTTACAAATAAATACTTTATACCTAGTTGTTTTGCTCCATCATGAAGGCATTTTTATTAACTTTTAATCTTTTGCAACAAGATAATAGTTCTGATGTCGAGATCATGACAGAAAAAATGTACGTCATGCCCTGACTTTCGTAAAAATGTCCTTAAATGCCGTCATAAAGCCTCCATAAATCAGAAGTGAACCATAAACGAGTAGGACGTTTGTCGCCCAGATCTGTAAAAATGCTTCAGCGCTTTTACACCACAAACACACTGACTGTGGAATCGGCTCCGCCACTCACACGCAAGCTGTTCAGCTGGAACCGTCTCAAACAGTCGCCACCTTCTTCCGCTGAAACAAAACACTGATCACTCATTTACTGCACCAAATGTTACTCCCTGAGATTTCAAGCAATTCGGGCCACACTTACATTTTGTTTAAGGGTCCCAGAGACTCACTGAAGAGATTTCCACCAGAACTGCTGGGTAAACACCAGCAAATGGTAGCTTAATGATCGAGTTTATTCACAGGTATGATGGTCCAGTTACCGGAACCAGCAAAGTATTTCAATGGGCTAACCATCAGTATGTGAAAAACACTGTAGCGGAGCTGCTGCTTGGATTCTGTACAAGACTCTTAGTAACAGCTTATCAAATCATGGGCATTTATGTAAATGATGTAGCTGAAGGAAGCTCATCTGGCAAGAGACTAGTGAAGGCAAGAGACATTAGGTCAAACAGGGCAGACCTTCGCAAAGGTTTTGTTTTTTCAAAACAGGTTTCTTTTAAAATTTCTGGTATGATTAGTGAAGTAATGAAATTGCTTGTATACAAAAGCAAGACGTCCATTAAAAAAAAATGAATGGACAGGTAAGTATTTAAGTTCAAAAGAGATGTCGAAAGTGGTAATGTGAAATGGCACTAAGAACAAGAACATGAGCCCTCAATATTGATTAGGCTTATTTATAGCCACAAACTAATCATTAATGGTTAAGCATTAAAAGTGAACTGTTCTCACTATTCAATCATGTTAGTTGCTTATCTGGACCATTGAAAGATCTCAGTGATAAATCTCAGTTAAATAACCCTGATGTAGTGCTTCAGCTAGTGGAAATATTCATAAAGTAGTGCTCAAATGAATTCTGGTGTAAAAGAGAGAGGCGAGATTGGTAAATTATCTCAGACAAAATGTTCTCGGATGAAAGGTGTTCTCCCACAAAATGGTGAGTTTTAGTAATCGACATTCTGGCCACCAGTCAATTGACCAATCAGTCTGATGCATTGTAATTTTGTAAAAAACTACTTAGAAACCCCAAAGTCTTTTGAGCTTTAGTTCTGAGAATTTTTTTTATTAAACTGAGTGCACAAATATGTGTAGGTTTAGGACAAGAGAGATAAATTTAATCAGTAAAAATAAGATGAACAGACAGTTGCGATTACGGTGGTAAAGAAAATACTTTACATCAGTTCATGTGCACCCTTTGTTTTCATAACTACCATTGACCTATGTATTGTAACTTGTGTCAGTGTTTTTGTACACATTTTTTAATAAGTGGATTATAAAAAAATATTATAGATCAGGAGAGGTTTTTCTTTTAGTGAAATTGTTAATAATGCACACGATTACACTCTAAAGTAAACAGGACTGTTGCGGTGTTACATGCTGCCGATTTGTACATACACAACTTGGCTGGATTTGCACTTTTTGTGCTCTCTCTCTCTGGAGTTACCTATTAAATATTATTTTAGAGTTTAGGACTCATTACCTAAGAACTTAGTTATAGTGCCTTCAGGACGAACCCGTAAAGCCGATCTATGAAAAATGAGATATTGAGGAAAAAAAGGATGGGAGGAAAATAGAAATGCTATAATCTGCATTTACATAACACTCCATCCACCCTCTGCAGAAACAAAGTGGCAGCATGACATGCTCCCGTGCACAAGCACACGCACACACACAAAATAGCATAGAAACATGCATACCTCTAGATAGAGAAACAGAAGGCTAATATCTTGTAGATTTTAATATGCATGAGAAGAAAATGTACACACACACACAGGAAAAGGAACCCAATGTGAGGGGGGAAATAAGAGACTTACCATCTTTTACACCCGCAGAATGAGCTCAGTCATACACATACACTCACTGTTACGGACAATCTGACAGAATGTGTGAGAGACGAAGAGGGAGCGGAGGGAGGAGAGTGGGAGCACAAGAATAGATGAAGATTGGACAGAGGCAAGGAAAGAGGGAGGGGGAGAGGGATAGAGAAATAGAGAGAGAGAGAGAGAGAGAGAGAGAGAGAGGGAGATGGGGGGAGTCTTTTTCCTTCTCCCTCCCCTCTCTCTGTAATCTTCATATATTTTGGTGGTCCATATATTTCTCTCTCTCTCTCTCTCTCTCTCTCTCTCCATCCAAGGCGAGTGAGTAGTAAGAAATAAAATGCAGTGAGAGAGTATAAGGGGGAAAATGAGAGACGGATTGTGCAATAAAACAATGTGCGTGCACGCACGTGCGCACACGCACATGTACACGCACATGTTCACACACACACACACAGATCTTTTGCTGTGCACTGCCAAAACTTGGCAGAATTTGAATACTGGTGTACGTTTTGGACTGTAGAGGAGGATGAAAAGGGGAATGGACCAATGGATGGATAGATGGAAGAACTGATTAATGTATAAATGAATTAATGGAATGAATAATAAATGGAGGCAAGAATGGATGTTTGGATGAGTGGATAGAGGGAAGGATGGATGGATGGAGGAATGGAAGAGTAGGTATATGGCTGGACTGAATAAATGATGTGTTAGATGAATGGAAGGATGGACAGACAGACAGAACATCATTAATCTGACATATAGCTGGTCATCTGAATTTCAACTCAATTCTGTAATTACCATATTCCAATTTCCATATTTATATTTTCATTACTTTGTCCTTATGAATTTTAAACAACTCTATAAAAGGGTCTACAGAATCCACAATGATCAATAGAACAAGCTGTTATTTTTCTTCAGCTGTCTTTCTCTAAATGCCATTTTACAGGCATCTTATAGAGTACTGAATTGTTTATACAAAAACTAATACGATGTCACAATTGTAAAAGAACACTTTTTCCACTTTCCTTTTCATACTGTCCTTCCTCAACTCCATCCTCCTGTCTCACCCTCTCCTTCACTATTTCTTTTGCTCTCTCAGACAATTTCAGTAAATGTTCACACATCACATTAAGTGTACAGTATGGCTGTGATGTAGATGATGTAATAGTTTTATGTGAGACAGGTACATGAAGATTTTGCCATGGATTTACAGAAAGATGTTGTGTAAGATAGACTACTTTAGCTTCAGAGATCTAAATAGTAAAAAAAGAAGCAAATATCAGACTCCAAACATGTACGAAATACATTAGTAATGAAACGACTAAACAGAGAAACAATGAAGAGTGACACCAGGAAGAGCTTCGCTTTATAACATCACTGTTTCTCCTTCTTCCACTCTCTATATGTGGATTTTTCTGCACTGGAGGTAAGGATTCTTTTTCTATTAATAATAGAGACTGTAAAGGCAAACTACATCCACACACACACACACACACACACACACATAGGTCATAGCAGAATTAGTGATGGATGCAGGATTTGCATATTGGGTCAGATTCAGAGTTGGTGCGTGTGTGTGGTGAGGATGTACACTATATGTCCAAATGTTTGTAGATGTCTGACCATCACACCCATATGTGGGCTTTCCCCAAACTGTTGCCACAAAGCTGGAAGCACACAAACGTATAGGACGACCTGCACAAAACCTTGAGCTCAACCCCAGCTGAACACCTTTGGGATGAACCGGAACATTGATTGCACTCTAGACCTCCTCACCTGACATCACTTCCTGTACACAAATCCTAACAGCTACACTCCAAAATCTAGTGGAAAGCTTTCCTAGAAAAGTGGAGCTTATTATAACAGCACAGAGGAACTAAATGTGGAATTGACCCCAAAGTACAACACCAAATTTTGTGGTATTCCGACTTCAGGCATGGCTATTGGTGTAAGTATTATACAAACAGACATAGGGGTTGAATTTGAGTAAAACAGTTACACAAAACTCTGATCTTGGATTTAATCCCATTTTCTTACGTGATATACAGCACCACTGTCTAAGAGTTGGATATAACCACAATACATCATGCTAAAGTTGCTTTAGGATTGTTATTACACTTGAGGCCAGTGTTAAACACATAAATGACACTAACAATTGACTAATAGCGTAGTATACAGTAAGTCAATAAAAAGGTACACATAGAGGACACTGGCAAAGACATCATCCTAATAAGATGTTGCTACAAATAGGACAAGACTATTTCATGCTTTAGAAACGTTTTAGATATAGGTTTAATGATCAATCTTTGGTGTAATGTAAAAGTTTCGTTATATTTTCAGTGGCTAAGATGTCTTTTTTGCAGCGAACGTAAGGTAAGCTGAAAACAGATGAGTATGATCTTTTAAACTGTGGTCATATTTTAATAAAGAATAAAAAAAAAAGAGTGAGAAAGTAGCCTATTATTTCATAATCTCGATATAGTAGCCTGTGGCTTCATTAATAATTCATAAATCATTCTGATTTAAAATAATGAATCTCATTACAATCATACTAAATGCTGACAATCAACTAAGCTCAGGTTAGTGTGTTATAATTACTGGTATTTATCTACCTAGACTCACAGCAAATGATTTCACACTGAATACAGACTTGAATTTCAGACTATGGCATGCTGAAAAAAGGAAACGGGCACAGGGTTTATATATATAACCTGAATGGAAACTGTCATGATTCTTTCAGCAAATCAAAAATAAAACTTCTAAATATCCCCAAAACTGCTTTTCGCCTGTCTGAGGTGTTTAAGAGTGTGTGTGGGTACAGAGAAGATGGGAGAGAGAAATGGGAACTGATTGTGTGAAAAAAAAATATGCAGAGAGAGCGTGTGCACAATACATGGATAGAAAAATGTTTTAATATTGTGAGAGAATAAAGGAGAAAGCATATTTGTGTCTACAGATGCATTTCCACGACAGGAACCTTTTCTTTATTAAAATCAAATTCTGCATGTTGAATGCAGGAAACTGGATTCTTGATGATCGCTTCCTGAAAACAAATTGTGATGGCTAGAAGACTGGGTCAGAGCATGGTCTTGTGGGGTGTTCCTGATATGCAGTGGTTAGTACCTACCGTCTGTCTGGTCTGATTCCACAGAAGAGCTTCTGTAGCACAAACTGCTGAAACAGTGAATGCTGGCTATGATAAAAAAAAAAAAAAGTGGACACTGCAGAGGACACTGCCTACTGCGTGTGAGGCTGTATACCTGCAGACTGGTCAAGCTCGTTCATGCTGACCCCTGTACACTGTCAAAAACGCTTACAGTGGGCCATAGAGCAAAGGAAGAAGGTGCCCTTGTTTGATGAATCACATTTTCTTTTACATCTTATGGATGTTGTGTGAGTGTGTATTGTTTACATGTGGAAGAGATGGCACCAGGATGTGCTATGGGAAGAAGGCAAGCCGGTAGAGGCAGCATGGTGCTCTGGACAATGTTCTGCTGGGAAACGTTGGTTCCTGGCACCATGTAGATGTTACTTGGACACAAACCACCTACCTAAACATTGTTGCAGACCAAGTATACCCCTTTGTGCCAAAGGTATTCCCTAATGGCAGTTTCCTCATTCAGCAGGATAATGCTCTTTGCCACAAGGCAAAAAATGCTCAGGAATGGTTTGAGGACCATAACAATATTTTCAGGATGTTGACTTGGCCTCCAAATTCCCAAGTGTCTGTGGGAAATCCAACCCATGGCAGCACCACCTCACAGGACTTAAAGGGTCTGCTGCTAACATTTTGATGCCAGATACCACAGCACACTTTCAGAGCTCTTGTGGAATCCATGGCTCGAGGGATCATAGCTGTTTTGGTGTGGGGACTTACGTAATGTTAGGCAGGTGTTTTTAATGTTATGGCTGTTTTGGTGTATATGTAATACCTAATTCTATTTATTTATGAAAATGCATTGCACTTTCTAGAAAAGTCTATGATGCATTATGCATAATGCCTCATAATCACAAACACATCGTCAAAAGCCAATAAGCTTGAACCTATAGCATTTACAATTAACATTTGTCATTGAATCAAGCCGTTACTTATACTGCATTATGTTAACAATTAATAATGCACAATAAAAAACTTATATTTGAAATGCAATCCATTTTCATTAATAATTATAACAACATGTATAATGCCATTTGATACATACATGGCCTTCACCGCTTTTAGCAAGTCAAATTTCTGGTGTTTCCACTTAGACCGGAAAACCCCTAATATTAAAAAAAAGCAATAAATAACAACAGCTCAGGCTTAAGTTGCTGAAATGTCACTGTAATTTTGCCACATGCTGAAATGATGAATGTCATGCAGTTCTGCAAGTCTTTCACTGGCAACCCACGCAGTCCTTTTCCCCCAGACATTAACACACAAGTGTGTAACTGCTCAGTGAGAACACACACACACACACACACAATCTCATATCTCTGAGCTCTGTAATAGACTGCACTGATCATGAACTCCACTTATCTAACTCTGAACGTAAAGCACTCAGAAAAGGAAATATGAACATTTTAGAAATACTAAGGCAGGTCATAAAAAGTGTTTGTATTAATGGACTTATCACACAGCATGAGATAAGGAAAAAAAAAAAACTATACTCTGCCTAATTTTATAAACGACTTCACGATAACATGTTCTTCATGTCAAGTATGATGAAGATTCTCTAAAATAGAGAATCTTATAGAGGAAATTATATTTCACTATCGCCCCTTATGTACTGTAGCTGTACTGTATTTAATGTAATCCTTTACTACATTCACTCTTACTCATTTGACAGAAGCTGTTACATGAAGCAACTTATAATCGAGGAAATAGGATGAAGGTTAATAATGGCTTTGCTCAAAGATGCAACAGTGCTCCCAAGTGGCACAACAGAAAAATGTGTGCTCTGTCGTCTGGAGATTTTATATTTGAATCCAGATGATGCCACAGCTATCTGTTGCCTGGTGGGCCAAGACAGCAAGGCAGGGTCTGGCAGAAATGCCATACTCTCACCGCTCTCGATTACAGTGTCTTTAAGCTCATGTACAGTACTGGCAAAAGTCACATGCAAAGAAAGGCTGTAAAGCAAAGATGCCTTCAAAAATAATGTAATTTAGTGTTTCTACATTAAACAATACTTTAGAGAGCAGTAAACAGTAATGAATGAAACAAAGGCAACATTTGGTGCCATGACCGATTGCTTAAAAAAGTAGTCTCGGGTACAGATTGCTGTTTTAAAAGGGGCATCTTTCTGGGCGTCTTGTGAAACCAGCCACAGTTCTTCTGAAAGCTTCATCACTATGGGATGTTTGTCTGAAAACTTCTCTGTTTGCTGATATAGATGTTTGGAAATCGAAAGTGTTTTTGTAGTAACTATATTAATTACAGATAAAGTTGTTGTCGTTCTTTAGGCTGCTCCCTATCTGGGGTAGCCACAGCAGATCATTTGGTCTGCATGTTTTAATTTGGCACAGGTTCTATGCCTGATGCCCTTCCTGACACAACCCTCCCATTTAATCCGGGCTTGGGACTGGCACTGAGAGTTAACTCTTCAGTGGCTGGGTCAGCTCCCTGCACGGGAATCGAACTCGGGCCACGGCAATGACAGAGAGGGTCCTGCCGCTGGACCACCAGGAGGCACATTAACTAAAGATAATGTAGATGTCAAAAATAAAAATGTACGAGTTTTGAATCTTAGTTTTTCCTTAAAAAAAAGTGCCTAAGACTTTTGCACATTAGTCTATGTGGAAGAGGGCAGACTTTCTCCTGAGTGATCTTATTTTACTGCAAGAGCAGTAGTGTGAACAGATTTGATATGTAGATTTTATGTAGTCTTGGTGAAAGCACTTGTTCCTTGAACCTTCACCTTCCCTTGATGGCAGCTGTCAGATGATGGCCAGTGGGTGTGAACTGGTCAAAACCAAACCTGACAGAAAATGAGGGCAGGGAAAGGACAAAATGTGGCAGCTTGGCAGTGCCAGGATTCACCACCCTCCTATTGATGGCTTTTAAATGAGCAGTACAGCAGTGGCCTCATTTGGAGACATTAATAAAATATATCGGATGATACCAGAACTTTGTCTTCAGCTGTGTTTGGCCTCAATGGCCCTAACTCAGCCACTGGTGGGCATGTCACCATTATGTCTTGCAAAATTGCTGCTGTAAATTCAGTACCAAAGAATTTTTTTTTTTTTACGATGTGCCATTTTTGTCTGCTACAGCAATATGGGGCAGAAAGTCATGCTGTGGAAAACCAGCTTTAGAAAAAAAAGGTTGGAATAGAGATATTTAAAAAAAACACACATAGTGTATATCACAAAATAAGATCATAAGATTAGTTGATTAGTTGTGTTAGTGAAACATGGTGCGTCACTTTATTTGTTTTGTGTGAAATCAGCATTAACGGCTGTGTTAGTGTGTTTTATTGTGCAGTTACACTTTACTAAAAAGTCCAAGCTTGGTCCAACATGAAACATCTCATGCTTTAACACACACATTGCTGTGGGAAGTCATAGCATGGCAATTTTCAGTGTATACAATGCTTGAAGTATATGACCTTTGTTCTCTCACATTAAAAAGGATTTGATGGAGAATTTTGTCCTGTCTCTGAAATGGCACTTCTGCACCCCCTACTGCTGTAGTGTGCAGTTTAGTGTTTCCTCAAACAAACCTTGTGTTTTTTTGACTTCCTTGTTTGCAACAATGCCTAAACTTTGTACATAGCGTATATCTTTTCAAAGCCTTGTAACCCTCTTCAATTAAACTAAAGCAATATCCAAAGAAACTAAAGCAAAATACATGTCCAGTATCTTTACTGGGATGTGTAATGTACATTATTAACTCCATACCTCTGTTTCTAGGTTGTTCACGATTAAATATGCAACAAGTCTTGCATGTTTATAATGCACAATAGTTTCAGGTGCACACATTACACAGGGTCACACAGGTTCAGGTCAACGCACGCATTACACACATTTAATTAAATTCAAACAAAAGCAGTGGCCATAAGTGAATCTCACTTTCCTATATGAATGGAGCAAGCTATTTTTTAAGAAAATACTGAAACAAAATTTGGTGTTACCTGATGCTGGAATTAAATTACTGTTTCTTTTATAATATGGTATATTTTCAAGCAGAAATAATCTCAGCATTATTGCTCGCTTAAAGCTAGGATTTTTGGAGGGGATGCTATATATGATATGATATTTTTTGTTATTTTATATATTGTTTTTCCCCACCCACATGTGCATGATTATACTGTCAGTAATCAGAAGATGGAAAATGATTTAGTCTTTTAAGAAGATGATTATTGTCACACATTACGTCACAGTTTTAAAAGTTGGGGTCAGAGCAGAGGGTCAGCCATGGTACAGCACCCCTGGGGCATAGAGGTTTAAGGGCCTTGCTCGAGGGACCAACAGGCAGCTTGGCAGCTTGAATCTCGGAGCCAACAGCCAAGTGGTTGTTTAAGTAGTTGATAATGATACATAAAATGACCAGGGTAATAATGTACAAATCGATTGCAAATTTGATTTCAGGTTGGATTTAAACGTAATTTCCTTAATTTCTTTTCTCAAATTATCAGGTATGTTGTTCAACTAAATAAAAAAAATAATAAACTGACAGCTCACTGTACTCAGTATCGCTCCATTAGTGGATGGCTTGTCCTGTCATCCCTGACATGTGTAAAACGTCAAAACTGACAGTATCACATCCAATGAAACTCTCAACTGGTCTCATCCTTGTTTGCACACACATATGCACACGAACGCAGAAGCTTCTTATGAAGTAGGGTGCGTGAGCAGGGTGTGTGAGCAGTTGCAAGTGGCTGCAAAGCAGACAGCAAGTGGACAGGATATGGTGGGAACAGAAAGCGGGAAGCGAGTGTGAACAGGAAGCGGGAAGTAAATGTGGTCACGGCTCTTACCTTGGGTGTTGGGCAGGAGGCAGTGGAGAGGCGGGAGGTGGCTTGAGCTCGAGGAGACTCGGACGGCGTGGTGCTGAGAGATGCCGTGTCTCGAGGGAGGACCTGAACACCCCGTGAGATGATGGAGTCTGGAATCTAACACGTGAACACATAGAGTGAGAAAAGTAGTGTAGATCTCCATATTCTACTTTAACTTCATATTCTATATCTGAAACTAAGTGGACAAAAGTGGTGAAGTAGGCTTTTTTAAACACAAAAAATCTGGAACACATTATAAACATTCACTCAAATACATTTATCACTTCTCACAAAAAAACCCAGTTAAAATCATATTGTGAATGCAGTTGGTAAAACACTAAAGCATGTTCATCACTGTGATTATGATGATAATGGTGATGGGGTTATTCTTCTTCATCTTCATCTTCATCTTCCTCTTATTATTATTATTATTATTATTATTATTATTGTCTTCTACAGTCGCCTATAGTCACTTAAAATCGTAGAATCAAGCTTCGATTTCCTCAAAAAAGATCTCACAGCTGCTGTTTTAAGTGTGTCTGTCACAATGCCTGCTTCTGAAGAAGAATTTTCAACACACACTTTAAAATGGAAAAAAATACAACACACCAGTGGACTGAATGCTGATTGGTTGAGCATACCTGTCAATCTGTGGAAGGCGTGACCATAAAATGAGGATGTGGATGGAGATGGTCTGTTCACAGCAACGATGACACACACACACGCACACACACACACACACACACATTGTGAAACACCTAATGAGGATGAATTAATTTATCCTCATTATTCAGTTACATAAAGCAAGGATCAGGGCTGCTAAATGTGTTTGTATTTAAAAAAAGAAATTAAAACCAAAAACCAAAAACAAACAAACAGTAGTTAAAAAGAAACGAGGAATATCACATATGACTTGTCACTTAAATTGAACTGGTTTAATATGATTAATATGAATATGATGCCAGTTAAACAACAGCAATTCTTATGGAAATCAGGAGATCGGTAGCCTAAAACAAGTAGAAATAATGCTCTGGGTGCTATATATTATCCGTATTATTAAGAAAGTTAACACTGTATTTAGTTTGGATTCTGCTGGCGGAAAGTTCCTAGAGAGAAAGGCACAAAAGGCTGATGGCACAAACAAATAAATGGAAGAATGGATAGATGGATGGATGAATGAGATGCTAGATATTTTCTTGGTGTAGAAAGTATTTGAACTGGATTATATTTCTGGAAAACATCATGCTGAGATCATGTGGGGTAGATGGAGGGGCTGGAAAATATGTAAGTATAATAGATAGATAGATAGATAGATAGATAGATAGATAGATAGATAGATAGATAGATAGATAGATAGATAGATAGATAGATAGATAGATAGATAGATAGATAGATAGATACTTTATTGATCCAGATAATATCAATATTGTGATGAGTTAAAGCACAATACACTTGTCAGTGATGCTGCTGATACTGCGATATCTTTTTCAACGATTTTTTCAAAACAATTACAATCTCTAATAGGAAGCAGTTGATTATGATAAAATGTGCGTATTTTATTTCTGCAGGCATTAAATATAAATCATCAAACTCTGTTCAGCTTTTTAGAGGTTTTTGATTGCATGTTTGTCTGTTTTTGCTGGCAGCTTCTTAGCAAACCTAGAAAAGCTAACTTTATTGTTTCACAGCTAACTTTAGAAATGTCTTCAAGCATAGTGATATGATTTTTTTCAATTTTATATTGCCCACCCCAGTCCCAAAAACATTTTTTATTTAAGTCTCCAACAAAGGAAACACTCAAATCACAAAAGACTTTCTACTCTTATGCTTAGTCTTAGTTTCAGAAGTTGGAGAGAGTGCAAGAATACAATATTTGAGTTCTTGGGCATTAAGAGATGATCAAAAATAATAGAACTGCCTCATTGTTTGACTACGCTTGTATACCTTGGCAGCGATAGAGGCGGCAGTGATGTGGGAGGAGGAGCTGTCCTCAGCCGAGGCCACGCCGCTGTCCTTCTTCTCCTCCTCTTCCTCCTCACACTGCACTCCTTTGTCTTCAGTCTGGCGGTGGGCAGGGCTCGAGGAAGGAGGCGGGGACAGTGGGGGCGGAGGTGAGGGCAGATCCTCCAGCTCATTGGCTGCTTCCTTCACCTTGACAACAGCCTCGCGCAGCAAGTCTATGGCGTGAGGAAGAGCAGGAAGGATGAACTGGAAACACTCCTGTGGGGGAAAGAGGAAGAGTATGAGAGGAAGAAAACAACTGATGATCAGTTAAAAAGAGAAGAAGAGAAGAGACGAGTAGAGGAAAGGAGATGAAAGGAAAGGAGACAGGAGAGAAGAGGAAGAGGATAGACGTGTGACTGTTTTGCTAGAAGTTTCTAGCAAATTGGCTCAATTAATTTACAGGCAATTAGCTAAAATATACAGTGTAATTTGTGTCCAATTATTCTTTTTAAAATAATTTTTTAAAGACTATTTTTAAAAAAAATCTACACTGAACTACACTACTAGGAATAATTCAGGACTGATGTCATCTCTTCTGCTAATAACAAATAAGACGAAATCAAAGAAAGCCTTAGGACAATTTGTTCTGATTGGTCAGTTACTTGCCTGAATCATTTTGCTTCCAACCCAACAGCCATGTAACATCTATAATTTATGGATTAATTATGAATTTTGTGCACATTAAGGAAATGAGACTTGACATTTATCAGCTTCTACTTCACTGTTGTGCTGATCAATTTAACTAAATTCCATGCGGCTTGACTTAAAATGTACACCAGAATGTGGAATAAATAATATTTATTTATTTATTTAATATATTCAAGTTGTTATTTAATAAAGAAATTTGCTTAATCATTGATATAGGAAAGTCTTGTAAAGGAGACATTTATTTAACCTTTATGGGAGGGGTCTTGGGTGTCAGGGATTTGTAGCCGTTAAGTTTCCGCTATTTAGGACAAAGGACTTTGTGCTCTCTGGACATGACAAGCTGTGTTTTTCCTTGTCTTATTAATGTCAAGAAAAGGGTAAAAAAAAAAAAGAGGCTGGTGAAGGCATCTTTATAGCTGCTATAGTGCAAATGATAACTAGCTTGTTTATAACTAACTTCTTGTGGAATCGTAACCATAAATGTTAAAAACTATCATGTGTCATTCATTATAGCCTCTTTATAGCTGCTATGTAAGTGTAAAATGACTTGACTAATGGACATTCCACAACGTTAAATGTAACTATAAATAATTAAATAAAAAAGTATATATATACTAGGAATAAATCTCTCTCTTAAGCTAGAAGGTTATATTGTATGGCATCAGGTTTATATGTCCACTTTAATGCTGTACACGTGAGATGCTTCTCATGCATCAATTTGCAGAGAGAGAGAGAGAGAGAGCGAGAGAGAGAGAGAGAGAGCGAGCAAGAGAGAGAGAGAGAGAGCGCGAGAGAGATGCAGCAGAGCAGTAATGGTGGAGAGGGGAGTCAGAGCTGCCACACTCAGCTGGGTTCGGCGTGTAACAGTTCAAGCTTCAGAGAGGATCAGACAGATCAGAGAGGGTAAAAGCTCAGCTCTGTGGGTCAAACACCTCACACAGCGCCCATTTCTTCAACACTGAATGACACTGTATCCCATGCAAACAGCCATGAATCGTATCAGAACAAATGCTTTCAATGTACATTCGATACTTTCCATATCTTGGTGTGCATTGACTCAGAATCAATTGACTCTAACTCCCAGCGCCTTATCTGAGGCTGTGGAACACTCCTGGAGGGCGACAGAGAGCAAGACAATCTGTGTGGTTTGTTTTCCTGCTTGAATTCTCAGCCACATTATAAGCAGAACACTGAATACTGAATACTAACTGGTTGTACAGAAGAGCAGTATACTGAATACTGCTTGGCCTGGGATATTACGATACATAATACTGATTGGTTGTGCAGGACAATGCTGTATTAAATATTGATTGGTTGTACAGGACATTACTATTCTGCATACTAATTGGTTTGGTAGGATCATACAGATCGAGGTGCAGGACAGTGCCATACTGAATACTGATTGGTTGTGGCGAACAATACTGAATACTGATTGGCTGTATAGGAAAAAAAAAAGCAGAGCAGTTGGGACATACCACTTGAGCTACATATCTGACTGCCGGCTCCAACCTACATGAGTAATCACCTGCTCTTGAGGCTTTTGCTGTACTTACCATGCACAATATTTTTCATATTTTCCTCACTCACTCAGTGTGGACCCAGGGCATAATGAATACCCTAATAGTGATTTTATTATATGTATACAACTCTTTAAACAGTCCCTACTGAATGTGTTCCCCTGAAGCAATGACCTTAAGCCTTTTTGGTTCAGTGTTGCTGTATTATGGCTATTAACCCTGATCTCTGACACTAGTTTATAAATAGCTAGAACATGTGAAGACATATTTGTGACTATACGGTGACAATGCAAGGCTGTCTTCACCTTGCAGGACAGTAGTTGACCGTAAACTGCCTAGCTGTGTCGGACAATGCTATATGGAATACTGACTGGTTGTGCAGGAGAGTAATATATTGAATACTGATAAGTTAGAGAGAACAGTGCTGTACTGAATACTGATTGGTTGAGTGAAGTAGCAGAATGTTGAATAATAATTAGTTGTGTAGAACAACTCTTTAGTTTATTCACTTAGTATTTTTTTTTTCTGGTTTGGAAAGCCTAATCCAAACAGAAGACAGTTTACTGCTCTGATAATGATCGCTTCATTCGATGATATTGTTGACTTTAAATTGAAATTACAGTATGCTATCAGACTTACACAGATTCACACACGACATGCCAGAAGGTACCGGATGAGAGGAGCCTGCATTCCTGGACCGTCAGGGTGTAGAATGAAGTCAGTGAAATCAATAACATAGAAAAGCCATTAAGCAGCGGGTCCTGCCAAACCCGATCTCTCACACTCCATTGAGTTTCATACCATGTAGGGTCTAATAAAAGTCAGAGTGTATAGTCCTTACACTTGTAACTTTAATTGCTCCAGGGACTGAAGGTAATATGACAGCAGATGGGTGGAGGTAATGTAACCGATTCATGAAGAAAAAGAGATTATATTAATGATGAAACTTGATCTGTAAGCAGAAACAGATGGGAAAGATGCTAGCAGAGAGAGAGAGAGAAAGAGAGTGAGAGAGAGAGAGAGAGAGAGAGAGAGAGAAAGAGAGTGAGAGAGAGAGAGAGAGAGAGAGAGAGGGAGGGAGGGACAGTCGTAATGATTGAGGAGAAAAGGAACCCCCAATTGCACATTCTTGCTCTCATACACACACTTTCTCATACACACACACACTTATTACCTGTGAGCCTTTCTTGCTCCCAGGCAGGTTGATAATAAGTGTTTTCCCACGGATGCCACACACCGGTCTGCAAAAAGAACATTTCAAAGTTAAACCTTAGGGCTACAAACTTTTATGCTACAAGATTTTAATTATCTAACAAAACACAAACATTTGTACATCTATGTTCTAAAACTCTACAACTAATGAAGTACCACACAGCTGTACACACAAGAAGAGGAGACACTACAAAACTGTACACACCTGTAGTAGAGACACTACACAGCTGTACACACAAGAAGCGGAGACACTACAAAACTGTACACACTGTAGTAGAGACACTACACAGCTGTACACACCTGAACACGAGACACTACACAGCTGTACACACCTGAACACGAGACACTACACAGCTGTACACACCTGAACACGAGACACTACACAGCTGTACACACCTGAACACGAGACACTACACAGCTGTACACACAAGAAGAGGAGACTCTACAGAACTAAACACTCCTGAAGAACAGACACTACACAGCTGTACACACCTGAACACGAGGCACTACACAGCTGTACACATCTGAAGATGAGACACTACACAGCTGTACGCACCTGAACACGAGACACTACACAGCTGTACACACCTGAACACAAGACACTACACAGCTGTACACACCTGAGCATGAGACACTACACAGCTGTACACACCTGAGCATGAGACACTACACAGCTGTATGCACCTGAACACAAGACACTACACAGCTGTACACACCTGAACACGAGACACTACACAGCTGTATGCACCTGAACATGAGACACTACACAGCTGTACACACCTGAACATGAGACACTACACAGCTGTACACACCTGAACATGAGACACTACACAGCTGTACACACCTGAACACGAGACACTACACAGCTGTACACACCTGAACACGAGACACCTCACAGCTGTATGCACCTGAACACGAGACACTACACAGCATGTACACACCTGAACACGAGACACTACACAGCTGTACACACCTGAACACGAGACACTACATGACACTACAGAAAGAGATACAGCTGAACACATTTCAGATAGAGATACTACACAATTCTACTACACGATTCGGAAAGAGGTACTACACATTGGAGGAATAATATACAGCTGTACACACCCACAAAAGGGGTACTACACATCTGTACACACCCAAAGAAGACCTTTACATACCTGGGAAAGAGTCACTAAACAACTGTCCACACTTGAGAATGAGATACTACAAACCTGTAGCAGAGATTCTACACTCCTGTACATACCTGAAGTAAAGATACTATGTATCTGAAGAAGAGATACTACACAACTGAAGATGAGATACTACAGAGCTGTACACAACTGAAGATGAGATACTATACAACTGAAGATGAGATACTACACAACTGAAGAACAGATACTACACAACTGAAGATGAGATACTACAGAGCTGTACACACCTGAAGATGAGATACTACAGAGCTGTACACACCTGAAGATGAGATACTATACAGCTGAAGATGTGATACCACACAGCTGTACACACCTGAGTAGAAAGGAACTACACACCTGGAAAAAATACACCTGTACACCTTTGGGCTAAGAGATACTACACATGCAGCAGAGTTTCTATACCCCTGTACACACCTGAAGTAGAAATAATATGATATCTGAAGAAGAGATACTACACAGCTGTTCACACCTGAAGAAGAGATACTACACAACAGAAGAAGAGATAGTACATAGCTGTACACACCTGAAGTAGAGATACTACATATCTGAAGAAGAGATACTACACAGCTGTACACACCTGAAGTAGAGATACTGCACATCTGAAGTAGAGATACTACACAGCTGTACACACCTGAAGTAGAGATGCTACATATCTGAAGAAGAGATACTACACAGCTGTACACACCTGAAGTAGAGATGCTACATATCTGAAGAAGAGATACTACACAGCTGTACACACCTGAAGCAGAGATGCTACATATCTGAAGAAGAGATACTACACAGCTGTACACACCTGAAGCAGAGATACTACATATCAGAAGAAGAGATACTACACAGCTGTACACACCTGAAGTAGAGATGCTACATATCTGAAGAAGAGATACTACACAACTGAAGAAGAGATACTACACAGCTGTACACACCTGAAGTAGAGATGCTACATATCTGAAGAAGAGATACTACACAGCTGTATACACCTGAAGCAGAGATACTACATATCAGAAGAAGAGATACTACACAGCTATACACACCTGATGTAGAGATACTAAGTATCTGAAGAAGAGATACTACACAGCTGTACACACCTGAAGTAGAGATACTACCTATCTAAAGAAGAGATACTACAGAGCTATACACACCTGAAGTAGAGATGCTACATATCTGAAGAAGAGATACTACACAGCTGTACACACCTGAAGCAGAGATACTACATATCAGAAGAAGAGATACTACACAGCTGTACACACCTGAAGTAGAGATACTAAGTATCTGAAGAAGAGATACTACACAGCTGTACACACCTGAAGTAGAGATGCTACATATCTGAAGAACAGATACTAAGTATCTGAAGAAGAGATACTACACAGCTGTACACACCTGAAGTAGAGATGCTATATATCTGAAGAAGAGATACTACACACCTGAAGAAGATATACTACACAGCTGTACACACCTGAAATAGAGATACTATACACCTAAAGAAGAGATACCACACAGCCAACTGAAGGAGAGATACCACACAGCTGTATACACCTGAGTAAAAAGGAACTACACACTTGGGAAAGAGATACTATACACCTATACGCCTTTGGGCTAAGAGATACTACACACCTCTACTAGATATACTATGTATCTGAGGAAGAGATATTACACAGCTGTACACACCTGAAAAAGAAATACTACACAGCTGTACACAACTAAAGTTAAGATACTACACAGTTGTACACACCTAAAGAAGAGATACTACACAGCTGTGCCCACCTGAAGAACAGATACTAAAAAGTTGTATACACCTGAAGAAGAGATACTACACAGCTGTGCACACCTGAAAAAGAGCTACTACACACCTGTACACACATGAAGAAGAGATACTACACAGCTATAGATACCTGAAGTAGAGATACTACACACCTGATGAAGAGATACTACACAGCTGAAGAAGAGATACTACACAGCTATATACACCTTAGTAAAAAGGAACTACAAACCTGGGAAAGAGATACTATACACCTATACACCTTTGGGCTAAAAGATACAACAGTTGTACACACCTGAAGTAAAGATTCTATGTATCTGAAGTAGAGATACTACACAGCTGTACGCACCTGAAGTTAAGATACTACACAGTTATACAGTACACACCGGAAGAAGAGACACTACACAGCTGTATACACCTAAAGTAGAGATACTACACACCTGAGGATGAGATACTACACAGCTGTACATACCTGAAGTAGAGATACTACACACCTGAGGATGAGATACTACACAACTGTACACACCTGAGTAAAAGGAACTATACGCCTGGGAAAAAGATAGCATACAAATATACACCTTTGGGCTACACACCTGAAGTAGAGATACTACACACCTGAAGTAGAGATACTACACACCTGAAGTAGAGATACTACACACCTGAAGCAGAGATTCTATACCCCTGTACACACCTGAAGCAGAGATTCTATACCCCTGTACACACCTGAAAAATGGATACTACACAACTGAAGAAGAGATACTACACAGCTGTACACACCTGAAGAAGAGATACTACACAGCTGTACACACCTGAAGAAGAGATACTACACACCTGAAGGTGAGACACTACACAGCTATACACACCTGAAGAGATACTGCACGGCTGTACATACCTGAAGAGATACTACACAACTGAAGATGAGACACCACACAGCTATACACACCTGAAGACATACTGCACAGCTATACACACCTGAAGAAGAGATACTACACACCTGTACACACCGGAAGTAGAGATACTACACACCTGAAGATGAGACACCACACATCTAAACACACCTGAAGACATACTGCACACCTATACACACCTGAAGAAGAGATACTACACACTTTTTCACACCTGAAGTAGAGATACTACACAGCTGAAGATGAGACAGTACACAGCTATACACACCTGAAGAAATACTGCACAGCTGAAGATGAGATACCATACAGCTGTACACACCTGAATAAAAAAGGAACTACAATCCTGGAAAAGAGATACTATACACATATATTCCTTTGGACTAAGACGTACTACACACCTGGGAAAGAGATACTATACACATATATTCCTTTGGACTAAGAGGTACTACACACCTGGGAAAGAGATACTATACACATATATTCCTTTGGACTAAGAGGTACTACACACCTGGGAAAGAGATACTATACACATATATTCCTTTGGACTAAGAGGTACTACACACCTGGGAAAGAGATACTATACACATATATTCCTTTGGGCTAAGAGGTACTGCACACCTGGGAAAGAGATACTATACACATATATTCCTTTGGGCTAAGAGGTACTGCACACCTGGGAAAGAGATACTATACACATATATTCCTTTGGGCTAAGAGGTACTGCACGCCAGAAGAGAAGGTGCTGACCACCCGTACATGGGTATAGCTTGTTTTTCACACTCACCTGGAGAGCATGCCCAGTGGAGTCACATTCAGAGACCCCATTAACATCGCCAGAGACATTCCTGGAGCCTCTCGCTCTATCACTTCTTTAGTGGCCTGAAGAGAGTGACAGAGGGAGATGAAGAAAGAAGTATAATTATGTAACAGTTATTATTCATGCTGTTTGTGTTACTAGCTACCCAACTATCTGTCTTGTTAAAAGCAACTCTGTTTGTCTTTAGCCATAAACCCATACATACCTATTTATTGGTAATATTGCACTTTTTATTGGCAAAATGATCGAATAAATTGAATTGAATTAGAGTAAAAACACAGACCATTACCATTACAAAAAGCCAGAGAGAGGCTATGTCGGAGGCCATACTCTATCAGCTATACGGTGCACTATTTTTAGAGCAACCATGTCCGAGAGCATAGGGGAGAAAATGCCGAGCTCTTAGGAAATTCCGTAATCCACCATAAAAGATAAGTGTACTCTAGCAAGTATAGACTACCCATAATGCATTTTACTCTACATTGCGACCCAGCTGTACTACAATAATATCACTTGTTACAATTAAACAATAAAATGGCCTAAATAGATAAACAAGAGTTTAACAAGACAAAAGTTAATTTTCCTTTGCTTGTGCATGTTGTGGCAGCCACGAGGCACCAATTTTCCCTCCATTAACATGATTAAGCACAATATAAATCTGCTTTGTAGAAACTTAAACTAATCAAGTGAATGTATTAGAATTCAAGTTGACTTGATTTCCCTTCCTCTTATCAGAGACAAATGAAAGAAAAGGAATACAGTTTCCTCAGAATCGCTGTATTAAACGGTGAACACTCCACAATGTTAATGTAAGGGTGTGTTTTAAGTATTATTATTTTATATCATTATATATCATATTCCTTTCACAAATTCTAACAAATTGCACATAACTTGCAGAACATAACTTCTTCAACTATCTTCCGATGTGACTGAGTAAGCAGGCTAACTATATTGCAAAAGAGCAATGTCTGTACCGATCTTATCCGATCTATACTCGGGTCACGGGGAGCCTGTGCCTATCTCAGGCGTCATCGGGCATCAAGGCAGGATACACCCTGGACGGAGTGCCAACCCATCGCAGGGCACACACACTCATTCACTCACTACGGGCAATTTAGAGACTCCAATCAGCCTAGAAGCATGTCTTTGGACTGTGGGAGGAAACCCACCAAGCAAGGGGAGAACATGCAAATTCCACACACACAGTGAGCGGGAGCAAGACTCGAACCCAGGACCCTGGAGGTGTGAGGTGAACGTGCTAACCACTAAGCCACTGTGCCACCCAAAAGAGCAATGTCTTTGTTTGTTTGTTTTATTCACATTACAAAAATAACAGAATTGGAATCTACTACAAATCTGTGACACAGTGGAACTGCCAGATAGAATGGGTTCCTTTAAGCAGCATTTCATTAAAATGACTGATTTTCCAATAAGACTTTCTTTTAATAATGATGAAGACTAATAACATGAACAATGATAGGTTAATGTTTTTCAAATTAATTAAATGAATCTTTTTTGGAGAGCCCCATAGAGCTCTGCTGCCCTGTGCACTGCAGGAGGTTGTCTGTTCTATATGAATGTCAGCTGAACATATGAAAGCATATTTCTTTTGGTTGCCAGACAATATGGTTTAATCTTAGCTGGCTCTTCTATTAGTATCATGTTGATGCACTTGGTCTTCTTCTCTTTAGCAGGGTTGACAGGTTCCAGGTACAATGTCTGTGTATTGCAGACAGACGTGCACCATGGTCAACCGTCAACCCTTTACTATGCCTGAATGTTTTTAGGCTAATTTCAAGTCTTTGTGTAACTGAGAGGAAATTTTGCTGAAATCCGGCAAACGTTCCCCAAACTTCAGGAAGATGACCGTCTTAGTTCTGCGGGATACCAGTCCTGATACACACACCTATTCCACAG
Organism: Hemibagrus wyckioides; assembly: GCF_019097595.1. Taxonomy (NCBI): domain Eukaryota; kingdom Metazoa; phylum Chordata; class Actinopteri; order Siluriformes; family Bagridae; genus Hemibagrus; species Hemibagrus wyckioides. Next base: position 9,213,876 of record NC_080734.1, on the reverse strand, counting down.
GATTTTGGCAAAACATACAAGCCTAAAAAACCCCCCAAACAAACCAAGAATACTTCATGCACTGTTTGCATATGTGTTTGTATTCAATTAGGATGCATTTTATGTTGAATCCCAGTAATGTAATTTTAGTAAGTTACATCCCAAACGGTGTTTTTTTAAAATATTTTGTTTCTCTTGACAAAGAAGGTAGATGGGGAGAGATTACATAGGCTAGCTGAGTGAAATTAGATGTAATAAGATGAAATGGATATATGAATGAAGTAAAGATTGAATAAACCACTAGGTTTGGATGTCCTTGATGGCAGGAGGCAGAGCAGTTTCCATATCAGACATTGTTGCTGCAGGTAAACATTCTAACATGAGTGTCCTTGTTAACCATGTGGGATAAGGCCAGGTGGCTGGAAGGAGATGGCATCTGTGGTGGCAAATTTGGCCAGTATATACACTGGTGAGGGTCCAGTGTAGTTGGAATGGAGGTCTGCTTGTGCTCAAAGCACTTCAACTGGGGTGAGTGCAACATGGTGGAAGTCATCAAGGCACATAACTGTAGACTTCTTGATGGTGACCAATGTGAAGAAGGTGGACACAGCAGCCAGTGCCAGAGAGCCAGTGCACTCTCCTTCAGCATATAAGCAGAGCTATTTCCAGGGTTCACCCTCAAAAGGGTTTACCTTACGTCTGCTGAAGTCACTGTCAGCATCTGGTCACTGAAGGGAATTGTGATCTTTACTGCTGCCTCTATGTTGGAGGCGTAGAAGTCATTTAACGTGTCTCAGAGGGAGGCGTAATTGGTGCACACAGGGTGATTCTTCCTGCTATAATCAGTGATGGTTTGAATTTCCTGACACATGTATTGTGAGTCATTGTTGGTGAAATGATGTTGTATCCTCTGTGTAGGAGGCCTAGGCTCTCTTGATGCTGTTGGTTAGATTGGTCATTGCAGCCCTGAGTGCTTTTCTGTCACCTCTGCTAGACACACCTGATCCCATATTAACTTTTGATCAGTCAGCTTCCTAGCAGGAGTTTTTTTAATGCTTTACCCCCCAAGACTTTGTGAGGCCATAACACCATAAACCCCCATGCTGCTTGTGACACTCAAACACAGCTTGCTCTGGGCATGATTCGTTATTATCTGTATTTTTTGAGCATTTTTCCCCGCTTTAACATGCGTCATAAAGGTTTTGTTAGTGAGTTGATCTGAAGTGCAGCGTGTAAGATACATATTCATATATCAGTAGCAAAGTAAGTTTTTCACTCTGCTGAGTATTTCTTTGTCCATGAGTTGAATGACACTTCAAACATAGAATGCATTGGGGAACAAATCAAAGAGGAAGTAATGAGGGAGGCAGTGAGCTCAGAAGGGAAAGCAAAAGAGAGAGATGGAGAGAAAGATGGTGGAAGGTAAGAAAAAAAAAACAAACCCAACAACATCCTCTTCATAATTAATATGGCAGTCCATCACAGGGCACCACAAACACAATCACACACTTCACATGTAAGGGAACTTTATGGCAGCTAATCCACCTAACAGCATGATTTTTGGAAGATAAGAAGAAACTGTAGAACATGGAGGAAACCCATGTGGACAGAAGGTGGATCAAACCTGGCTTCCTGCTGTCTAACAGACCTCTTTAACTAAAATCTGACAGCCTTGGTTGACTAAACCCACAAATATAGCATGTGGTGTGCCTTTCAACATGGCCATGCCATCTGTGCATTGTTTAAAACTCCAGTTTCTGTTAGCATCCACTCAGCTGTGATCAAGATTAAGGAAATATACATGCGTTTAACATTAGATAACATTAGATAAAATATTTCATTAACATTAGGCTGAATTCCACCAAATGACAATGGTGCTCCATTATCATGGTTTAAATAATATACCACCACTACCTCCTGTTCCACTACCTCCACAGAAACCACTGCACTCACAACAGCTACTACTTTCAATCAGTGTAAACATACTGTACTGGATTCTCGATGGTAAGGAACAGGATTTTGATTTTAAAAAGTCAATAAATGTTATGATAATCGCTGAAACCATTTCCTCACTGCTGTTCTCTTACCTCTGGTGTGACATCACGAGGGGCAAAGCCAGTGCCTCCAGTGGTCAGGATGAGGTTGAGCTCTTTCTCATCGCACCAATCCACAAGTGTCTCCTGAGAAAGAAAAAAAAAAAATGCCATCAACCCCACAAATATCACAACACTTCACATAATACTGACTTTGTGCTCTTAGTGTACAACAGTTATACAGCTAGAAAATGAGACAAAACTACAGAACTGTGTTCATTTATAAGTGCATTTGTTTCTGATGCACTGATAATGCTATTTCTAAGTAAAAAGAACACACACACACACTCACTAACTCACTCTCTCACACACCCACATGCCCACACACACATATACACACTCACACTCACACACACACTCACACACACACACGCACACACACGCATACACACACACACACACTCACCTTGATCTCATCGATTTCATCTGGGACTATTTTATAGGCTGAAATAGTTCCTCCCAGCCTGCCAAAAAATAAAGAAATAAATAAAAATTACACCCAAGTGTAATTAAGGTCAGGAACAACAACAAGACAAGCTCTAATAGCTATTTTAACACAGGAACTTCAAATCATAGTTCCAGCAATGTTTACAATCCATCGAGCAGGAGTGAAGCTGTGTCCTAAATTGCAATCTATGACCTAAAACATACAAACACGAATGCATCAATGCCATTTTTTTTCCCAGAGTACAAATACCAGTGCATGTTGTTGGTAATTCTTATTAAACTGATACTGAGACTGAAATTAGCAACCTACTTCAGTAGTTGTCAAGTGGTGTCACAGCCAAGGGATCTGTGTTATACCATTATCCTGAAATCTTACATTTATTCCTGAGATCTTATAAAGAATAGCCTGTTCGAACAGTCACTTACATTCAACAGATTTAATCAAAACCTCAAAAAGGTATGCTAACGGAAATATGCTAGTCATGCTAACAGAAATTCAGGTATAGAAAGCTCTGTGTCTACAGATAATAGACAAAATATTACTGTACCCTTTTTTTGTTCATAATAAACAAAATCTGTCAATAAAATTAAATCTGTAAATCCGTATTTTATAAATCACAAAGTTACACAAATTTGGACTCACTTGTGGTCAGTGATATGGGTTAATTGTCAAGAACAACATACTGGCTCAGTTATTTTCACTTTATCAGAGTGCTGATTGAGTTTAATCTGGTTGCTTATACTGTAGGAAGATGTTGTATTATCACTGAGCACGAATTTGCAGTCTACCGTGTCATCATTAATCGTGAAATATGTCCAGATCACTATCATTTCATGTCTTCTGTTCATTTGTGTGACAAAATCTTTCAAGCATGTGTAAATGAGCCTGCTTTTGGTCAGATCACAGTTCCAGTGCTGGTAGTGATTCATCTCTATTTAGGTTATTATAATATACTCATGTTTAATGAATACAGCATGGGATGTTTCGGACTGAAGAGAAATGATGTTAACGCTGAGTGGTGTGTGTATCTGTGTTTCGTGCATATATACAGTACGAGAGTAAATGCCTGTGTATACATATAGATTTAGGGCATTTGGCAGATGCCCTGACCTAGAGTGACCCTTGTTCATCTAATTTATGCAACTGAGCAGTTGAGGGTTAAGGTCTAATAGTAGCAGCTTGGTAGTGGAGGGATTTGAACTCACAACCTTCTGATCAGTAGTCTTAAACACTGAGCTACCAGTTCCCCAGAGAAAATAAAAGGAAAACTAGTGTCTCAGCTGTGCTGTAGGGGCGAAGAGTCACTGCAAATCAATACAAACTGATCACCTTTATCCTATAATGAACCATTTCGCTCCTGGTGGGAGTGGTGTCTTTCAGGATGACCCTACCAACATCCATAGATGTGTGTGTGTGTGTATGTGTACGCTGATGCGCATGTCTATTGCATGTCAAGGTCCTGTCGCCCTCTAGTGGCCTGATCACAGAGTGTGTTAAACTGATGAAGGCCTCAAGGGCTTCAGGTGTAGACAGGTCTTATGTAAGGGCTCTTTTTTCTCTAGTGTGCACTATTTTAAGACACGGCTGCATCGTGTGCCCTTCTTCAGAGTCAGACTGTGTTGCTCTGCATCATTATTTTGCCATTTTGATCTTGTCAGATTCTGAAGCTCACTGAAATAGGACAGAGATATCTTACACTCGTTTTCCTTAACACCCTTCTTCCTTGATATTCACTTTTTATTCCACCTATATCTCTTATTTTATTTATTTACATTTATCTCATTGTGAGCAGAACATGTTGTATTTGCTGAAGCAAATCCTAATCTGGTTATTGTTATATATTTTGTTATACCTATTTACCCAAAAAGATATTCTGGCAGAAAGTCTAGTGTCTAGTTTCTAGTGTCAGAAAACTAAATTCAAGGTAAATCATTTTGGCAAGAAGAAATTAATGAGTGAATAAATGAAACCAAATCAAACTTTTATCCTACACATTTTATACAATAATTAAATGTAACCATAAACTGATCAACATGTTCTTTAAATAATACAAAAAATTTCAATCGATGAACAATCAATCAACTTTTGGGAAAAATAATCAACATTTGGGTGATAACAGTGAATGGTCTGTGCATCGGACTGCACCTGACCAGCCTATCGTTAATTATTTTCCTATAACTGCACTCCATATCGTGTTTTATTCCTTATTTGGCAAAGTTATATGACTGCAGGAAAATATTTGTCTACCTAGCAGCAGCTTCTTCCCTCTATATCTACAACCCAATTAGCTGAAAAAACAACAACAAAACACTGGGCCAGTCAAACTTATTTCTTTTATAAAGATGATGTTTCATTCATTGGAGTAACAAGGTCAAAAGTGTTTTTCAAGTATAAATGCAATGCTCTAATACCATTTCATTTCCTGTGTGTCTTATTCCAACCTCAGGAGTATCATTGAACGTGGGAAGGGGACTTTTGGGGCAGGATTGTTTATACTGATCATCTCTAAGATGATAGATTAGAGAATTTAAATACATGTAAACTGCTGTAAAATCTAAAGGCAACAGTGTAGAAGATTGCTAAGAAGTAAGCCAGATGTACTAAAGTCACCCTGCTGTGCCAGGAATGATCCACAAGTATCCACAAAAAAATCAGGTCCAGGTCCTGATGGTACTTTTCCACTGACAGGTGTGTAGAATCAGACTGACACCCATTCTTCACACCTGTGCATTTCAGATGCCATTTATTCCAAAATGTTTCGAAAGGACACTGTCTTTTACATTCTTCTTTCTTTCCTTTTTTCATGTTGGCCCAGTTCTGTTTGTCCTTCACATACACCAGATGTGGCCTAGAAGCCCTGGCTGTTGCCCATGAAGAAAAGAGAGGAGATAAAGAGGGAGAGAAGGAGAGGGAGGGAGAGAGGGAGGGAGAGAGGGAGGGAGAAGATGAGAGAGCGTGACAGAGAGGGGAAGAGGGAGAAGGACTGAGATGGTGAAAGCTAGAAAGACAGGGAGGTGAGAAGATGAGGCAGATAGGGACAGAGGTGTGAAAGAGAGGGAGAAATCGAGCGCCCTCTCTTGATTTCTCTCTCTCACTCTCTCTCTCTCTCTCTCGGTCATGTACACAGCTGTGGTGCAGATGTGGAGTCCTCCTGCCTCGGCTCTATACCAACCCATCTGCTGCTGTACCACTTATTAATAATGCAGAGTGTGTGTATGTGTGTGTGTGTGTGTACTGGAGGATTCAGCACGACTCACACACATAGGGGGACACGGCCACACCTCCTTCTGCCCTTCCTCTTTTCCTCTTGCTCAGTCTCCCTCCCTCTTACTGTACCTCATTCTCTCTCTCCAACCTTGTATTCTGTCCTTTTTTTCTGCCTGGCCTTTTATCTCTTGCCCATCTCTCTGTCCATCTTTTCTCGTCCTCTTCTTCTCATTCTTTATCGCTTTCTGGCTCTATTCTCTCTTTCCTTTTCTTTTTTATTGATCTCTCCTTTTCTTTCTTTTTAACTATAACAATTATTCTTTCTTACATCTCTATCGTCTTTACTCTCTATAAATATTGCACTACCTCTTATTTCATTTTTCTATTCTACTTCCTCTTACTCTCCGACTCCCTACCTCTTTCTACCATCATGCTCTCTCTCTCTCTCTCTCTCTCTCTCTCGTAATATATATTTTGATATTTATTATACTTTTTGCTACTTTGTAAATTTGACTAAAGAAGCTTTAACTAAATTCACTTTGAGAGGAAAATGTTGACCCCGCCCCACCTACCTAATCCAAATCCCCCATCACCCTCTCACCTCCACAATCATTGTTTACCCCAGGTGCCCCCCCATCACAGTGGAACAGTTTGAATTGATGCTTAAGCCTGATTAATGTGTTCTTCCAAACAACCTTCTGAAGCCTCTGGAAGGTCAGAAAAAAGGGGGTGGCATAGCAAGTCATTCTATGCAACTGAATCATCTGAATGCACCACCCACCTTTGGCAGCAACTTGCCAGTATTGATGATTAAACCTGGCAGCTTGAGTAGTACTAATCAATTAGTATATTTGAAACAGCAAGGTGTTGAACAAGCGTTAAACACTTGCTAGCTACAAGCACTGCTCCTACTAGCTTAAATACTTTTTTTTTTTTTTTTTTTTTTACATACAAAGCTACTTTTTCCACCAACTTCCCTTTTCTCTTTTCATATAATCAGTTCATTGTTATTTTTGAATCAAACAAACTGCTATGTGCAAACTGCTGCATCTGTCAGGAACTGAATACCATATTTCTAATTAGTGTACAATGCACACTTGTGTGCGCCTCAGGTGTCTGGAGAATAACAGGATTATGCTACAGCTAAAGAGGATGCATTCTCCTTGTAATGAAAACAAGACGTGGCTGTATTTATCAAGGTTTATGATTTACATGGCAATGGATATACATTTGTTCGTAATCTATGCAAACTGAAAAAGAAAATACTGTTGACATGCAATAAATTATCAGGATGCGTAACATCTATCTATCTATCTATCTATCTATCTATCTATCTATCTATCTATCTATCTATCTATCTATCTATCTATCTATCTATCTATCTATCTATCTATCTATCTATCTATCTATCTATCTATCTGTGTTATTGGTATTGATTACTGAGCTGGTTAAGTTACACAAGTGATGAGGATGGATGGTATAAAGTGTTAAGTATTTTCTGTTGAGTGAATGTGATGAATGAAGCAGTAAATGATCAAAATGGCTAATATTAAACAATAAAATAAGTTATGATGACAAGCATTATTATTCATACTGCAGCAAACACTGATCTCACTGAGTGTTATAAGGAATGTTCTATGTAGTAGTGGAACGTGACCTCTCTGTACTTTTTTGTTACACACTTAAGGAAATCAAGCTGATTTTTACTGGTTAACAAACAGGAAAGCAAAATTTGCTATGCCATTGGCTGATCGTGTACATTTTTATTTTCTGTTACTGCAAGTAGCTGCAAAATAAAATGAAAATTCATTTGAGGTGATATTTCAGTTTAGATTAGATTAGATTAGATTCAACTTTATGGTCATTGTGCAGAGTACATGTGCAGAGCCAATGAAATGCAGTCGAGTTAGTTGATGTTGATGAAAAGGTGAAGTAACATTTATTCTTCTATATATTTGAGCTGGAGCTGAACTGGGTTCTAGACTCCCTGACTCAACAGACTGACAGACTGTTTGGATCAGACACAACACCCCAAGCACCATCAACTATCAAGGCTGTGTGCTCAAGCCCATTGGTGTTCACACTGAAGATGCATGACAGCTTTAATTTCATCAATATGTTTCTGGACAATATCACAGTCATGGTATTGGTCAGCAGTGATGATGAGACAGCATACAGAGCAGAGATGGAGCTGCTAGTGGACTGGTATCAGATCAACAGCCTTTGTCTTAATGTTGACAAAACAAAGGAGGCGACTGTAGACTTTAGGAATTACTCCTCACTGCATTTCCATGACTCTCCTGTGAAGACAGTGACAAACTGCAAGTTTCTAGGACTGCACATGTCTGATGACTTTGTCTGCTCTCACAATCCCATGTCCCACTTTCTGCACTGTCTGAGGAGAGCTAGACTCCCCCTCCCCATCCTTGCCACATTCTACAGAGGAGTCTTTGAGACTAGCCTGACTAGCTGCATCACTGTCTGGGAAGTGTAGGGTATCAGACTGCAAGACACTGCAGCGCATAGTGAAGTCAGCACACATCATCATACGGGAGTCTCTGACTCCTATACAGGACACGTACGGCAAGTGCTGCCACCATGAAAAGTGGCTGACACCTCCTACCCCTCCCAAAAACCCTCATCCCTCTGCCAACCAGCAAAAGATACCAAAATATCTAGATCAGGTCGATCCGATTCCAGAACAGCTGCCAGGAGCTTTAATAGCAAACAATGTCTCACCATCTGGTCATTTCTATCCACAGAGGCCTCTCAGGTGTTTGTTCAGTCCTTTGCCATTTCAAGCCTGGACTACTGCAACCCATTCCTGGCAGGACTGCGTTAGTGCACCATCTGACCTCTGCAACTAATCCAGAATGCAGCTAAACGCCTTTTTTCCCCAAAATTGCCAAGTTCTTTCACCCCACCCTATTGCGACGCTCCTTCGACTGGATTCCTGTAGCTCCTTGCATCAGATTTAAAACACTTATGATTTGCCTTTAAAGTCAAAAAACATACCACAGCCCACCTACCTTATAGCACTTATCACATCCTGCTCTGCACCATCTGCTCTGGACCCACCATCTCTCAGGGCACAAGGAAGACATGTAACAAGGCTCTTCTCTGTTCTGGCACCCAGGGGGTGGAATGAACTTCTACTTTCTGCCTGAAAAGCTGAGTCACAGTAGTCTTCATACCAAAGACTAAAGACCAATGTCTTTACCAAGCACTTAAATTAGCATGTTATTTTAATTGAAAAAAAAAAAAAAAAAGGAAAAACAACAACTCAGCAGGGTTTGAGACTGATGGTACCTTCAGACCGTGACCTAGTGAACTAGCACACAATTAGCATGTGTTTTTTGGTTGTAGACTACAAAGCACTTCTGTAAGCTCTGTATAAGGGCATCTGCCAATGCATTAAAATGAAAATGTCCCTCAGAATCCACAGGGCACAAACCGTCACCAAGCAGTAGTCACTTTAATAACTAGCTATTGTGTCTGGTGAACAATTAACACATTAATTTCATAATCACACCATAATCATTATTATACTATAATACAGGAACAGCACAACAGACACTTTACTCACAGGTTCACTTCTGTTAGTTTTCAACATTTAAGTCTCTGGTGCTGCTAATTGATAAAACCTTACCCATCATACACTATTCCAGTCACTATGTAGCTATCTACTCTATGAATTCTATGTTCCACTCTGTTACAAAGGTTGTGTATATATTGTGTGCTTATTGTTTCCTTGAGTCTACTTGCACAGCATTTATGTACGGTCTTGGATTTTGTTGTCCATTTGCACTGTTACTTCTCCAGTGATTATCTTGTACTGCAATGTCATCACTTTCTGCAATATATTGCACCAAGGCCTTGGAGAATGCCATTTCATTTTATACCTCAGTGCTGGTGAAGGGCTGAATCTGATTGGTCAGTATAACAGCACAGGTAATTCCGGCTTCGACATGAAAGGTAGGTTTACATTAACGTGCTCACTCTAATCTATTAATGTTACTATAGTAACAGCTCATACACAGACAATAAAAAATATGTAAGTATTTATACAAATTAAGACCTATAATTGTTGGTGTGGTGGCGTTTTAATGTTAGAAGGCCTTTGTTTAACTTGTTTGGAAGAGTTTTGCTTTGTAACAGTCATGGTGCTTACTTAACTAACTTGTTTCTCTAAGTAGAAGCCGTTAAATTGCATGCTGTTTCAAGCAAATAGGTGTGGTATAAGCAAAATAACACACACACCAGACTGTGATATTCTCTAACAGAATGCACTTTGGGGGGTAGTAGCACACTGCTGGTGCGCTTTGCCGCATCACACCACTCTGGTCTGCAATATTTTCATATAACATGAATGGCTGGAGTGCGTTATTCTTTACTTCTTGAATACTTATGTATGGCTAGAAGACAAATTCAGAACTCAATTTGAATGTGTGTACCTTTGACAGGTATTATGGGAATTTCACATGATACGGCAACCTAGTCTAAAAATATCTCTGTATCTTGGTATTAGAACTGAGGGCATGGAGCCTTTATTATCGCCGCATATACACTACAGCGGAATTCTTTTCTTTGCAATTCCCAGCTGAGGAAGTTGGGGTCAGAGCGCAGGGGCAACTATGATACAGCGCCCCGGAGCAGAGAGGGTTCAGTTGCCCAACAGTTGAGCTTGCTGGTGCTGGGGCTTGAACCACGATCCTCCAATCAACAACCGAGAGCCTTAATCACTTGAGCCACCACCGCCCTATATTAACTGACCATTTAAGAAACACACTAGTATCTAGTACTGAAAATTATAGAATACGATTCATACAAAATCTTTGAAACCAAAAGAAACCCAAAGAACAAATCCCCTGTGTTTTTTGTTCTTTCTGTGAGAAGAGAATTCTGGACAAACAGTATAGCTGTTAACTGATGCTGCTGGGGGGAGATCTGTAGTATTTATGATCACTTCATATGAGACAAGCGAATGCTGTATAAATCACAATACCACGAGTACCACATATACTTCATTTTATTACTGTATTTGACCTTGATTATAAGCACGTGTGCATGTGTACTTATGGCTGTACAAATTGCACTTGTTCAGAATACAAGAGCATAACATCAGTGTAACTGTACATGTGCTGGAGTGTATCTTAAAACCCCTGGAAGCTTTTGCTTTCCTTTTAAATTGATGTTACTGTTCTGCATTTTAAACTTAGTCAATACTTAGTTTTGGTGGAAGACAATAAAAAAGTGTCTTCCTTTTCCCCCACAGGATATAGTGCATCTTCAGCAACATGTCAATTTGGATGGGATATATTCCCTGAGCTTGGGGATATAAAACTGGTCATTTTATAGAAGGTTAAATATGGTATAATCTTTTGAAAAATGATTGCCATGACTTATTTGGACTGGACTAAAATCACACAAATACTCCACTAATAATCACATTCACCACCACCTCCCGATGTAGAGAGTTATACTGTTCACTTTGTCATGTTAAAATAAAAGAGAGAGCGGAAAAAACGAATGCATTTTAATCAGTATATTAAGGTGAAAAAGAATGAGGTGAAACTAAGAGAACCAAAATGTGTCTTTTTACTTTTTGGCTGGCTGAGGTTGAAAAGGTTTTTTTATTTGGTCTGTTTTGACATTCGTGAACACTTCACCCAGACTCAGATGCACACCAAACACCTGATCCAGAGGTCTTAGTTTAGTGAAAGTCCAGTTTTACACTGATTCACAATAATGCATTTCATTTTTAAACCACAGTGTAATTGAATGCTTGAATCTGATTGGTTGGAAGGTGGGCATTATTTTTCATATAACAGATCATTTTGGCTGTAGCATAAAAAACACTATGGCAAAGGTTCATTTAAGACTTAAGAGCAAATGGGGCAGGGGGCATGGGTCAGGTAGCTTCAACAGTCCATTCAGATCAGAGTGAATGCTGCACACCAGCTGTTCCATTCAGCATATGAATCTATGTGTTCATTCCAAAAAGTAAAGTCCACTTCTCCCCCACTGAACACAAGGTGTTTATGTCTAGAGCATGTACAGATCAATAAACAAGCCGTTTTCTCTTTAAATGGTTAAAACCATTTTGTTTTCTCAATCCAGAATAGAGGTCTAAAGGTTTCATGGGTCTAAAAATGGTTCTATAAGAGCATGTAGAAACTACCTTAAATTATTAGCACATTATTATATGTTAATTAACATCTATATTTATTTTCTCTTTACCTTAATATGAAACACACTCGCTTGACCCCAAAACAAATAAATAAAAACAAACCAAAACCAACCAAACAAAAGAACCCGCCAAAACAATTTATAATGAGAACTAATAAGAAGTGTCTGTAAAGGCACACCATGCCAAATTCCTGACCAATTAAAACACACTAGTGCATGCAAACAGTCTGGTGCAGCAACTGAATCAAAAGACAAACATAAAGTTACAAATAAAACCAAATGCCGATTTATACGTTAGCAAACAAAGAATGTGTGGAAACAGTAGAAAATATGAATATATGAATATCTTGATTAAATTTGATGAAATAGTGACATTTGTTTTTGATGGATTTAGTGTACATGCAACAGCTCAAGAACAACAAGAAATGGCTTCCTGAGGCAAGTTCCTTGGCAGTGGACTCAGACATTTGAATCCAACTGTCTGTCCTCTGTTTGTGAGTGTGTGTGTGAGTGTGTTGGGTGTGTGTGACTCTGTTCGTGTGTGTGTGTTCACTCACAGGGAGGGGTCATGCACAAGGTCTTTGAGGTTGATGCCACTGCGATCCTCTGCGAGGTTCCGAAAACAGCTGTCGCTCACTGCAACACAAAAGAGACATAATGTGTTAAATTATTGCTGTTACAGAGAGGGAGGAGAATTCTTTAAACAGTGTACTGTGGTACGTGGTAAATGATGTGCATGTCAGTTTAAACAAAGTCATACGATTGTCAGTATTATTTTGTTCACCATAGTTTTCCATTCCCCTGTAAAGCACAGGAACAGATGTTTTATTTTCTTTCTTTTTAACCTGCTAAAATGTTGTATAGCATGAAAAACTACAGTACATGGTCTGGAAAATACCATCCTTATGCCTAAACAAAGAAACAAAGACACAAATAAATAAATACTTAACCACTGATTCTGGATGACATTGCCATCCATTTTCCACAAATGGCTTAATTTACAGTCCACATAGTCTCACACCTCACACGAACACACACACATGCACACACACACACACACACACACACACAGACTCCAACAACTAATGACAGCTGAGCAGGTGTCGACCACATGAGTCACACTTACGCACACTGTCGAAGTAGAAGAAGCTAAAGAAAGAGACTGAGAGACACGGGGTAGCAAACTGTTAGAGGGAGAGAAGTGTAGAGAGAGAGAGGTTTGAGAGAAAGGGGGGGGGGAGAGAGAGAGAGAGAGAGAGAGAGAGAGAGTATTGCATGCTGAGCAGGTAGAATGAAACAGTTTAGAGAAAAGAAAGAATAAATTTATGAAATATCACATCAGGGTGTGTTTTTTTTCTGAGAGAGAGAGAGAGAGAGAGAGAAGCAGACTATCTCATACAGATACAGTCATAAGAAATGGAACATTCAAAAACCCCATCCCTAAACTTACTGTGCACAAAAAAAGAAGGTTGTGTAAATGGATAAGCATTTGCAAGCATTATAGCCCATACTGTTATCTTCACTTATTAGCAAAGCTCTGCAGGAAGACCCAAATACACCTAAAAACACCAAATACACCAAATACCAGTGAATGATGGTGAACACTCTATGAGGGTGGCCTTTTCTCCTCACTGGCCATGTTGCCATATTTAATTCCCATGTTCTACTAAAGGGCTATATGCAAAAAGCTGAGTCTGTCAGTAATCAATCGTATGTTGCTTCTCCTAACAGAGTTTGTTTTTTCGCCAAAAGAAGAGCCATTAACCGACAGACATTAAGCATACAACCACCACCTAGCACATACTTTTTTATTGTACGAGTTTGAAGAAGCAGCCGTGTGACACTGCCTCACAAATTTCTTGTTCTATATACCTGCCAGTTTACAATAGGAACAGTTACGGTATCTGATATGACACCAAGAAGCGAGTCATTTGTGCATTTCATACAGAAAAGTCTGCTGAGTGCTGAGACTCATTTATTATAAAGCAGTCGGGTCATCATTTACCTGTTTGTCGCATTATACAGAGACTTTTAGTATCATAATTCATCAGTAATATAGCAGCCAACCAGTAATATAGTGCGTGTGATTCAGACGTTCATGTATTGGGCTAGTTTTCGGATCATTTTGCTAAGTAGTTTGGACAGCATGTGCTAAGTTATTAAGGAAACAAAAAATGTTTTCTGGTTTTTTATTCTTGCCTGCTTACAGATCAACCAGAAAGTGGCAAGAAACAGTGACCCTGTCCAAAACTTGTGAGATATTTGCACCTGAGGAATCTTCAATAATACATAAATACGTGACAAGTTCCTTTAAGCTGTATTCATCAAGTATGATGTGATTTATTATAAGCATGCTTTTGAGATTCTCTTTATTGAGCGCTATAGTTAGATCAACAGGTTACACTGTAGTAGTTGTGCTAAACTCCTCTGCACAGCCCTGGGTTACTGTGCCTGACAGTTGCAGGGAAAGGCGTGGCCTCCCATTCCTTAAAGTCACCCCTTTTCAAAGGCTGATTACTACATCAAATGTAGTCATCTTCATTCATTATATTGCCGAGATGAATAATAAATGGTCTTTAAAAATAAACTCCTCTAAGCCCTGGATGAATATGCGCATATACAAGTAAAGAGATATGAATATAATGCTGGGTTAAAGTGTGTATTATAAGATGACAGAAGTAGAGAGTTGCCCTAGTGTCGAAACACTGCATGCTGCATTAAAGGAACTGCAGTACCACTCGCCTCCTCTCTGTGTTAACTCCCTCAGCTAAAAATAACCCACACACTCCTCTTTAAAGAAGGCAGGAACCGCCATTAACCCAATCACCAGGCACCTTGCAGAACTGTGTGTGCGTGTGTGAGTGAGTGCGCATGTGTGTGTTTGTGTGTGTGTGTTTGTGTGTGTGTGTGCATGTGCGTGTGTGTGTGTATGCGAGGGGAATTCCTAACAATGCTCCTCTCAACAGCAGTAGTAATTGTTGAGAGCTTGGGAGTGCTGCAGTAGAAAGAGAGAGAGAGAGAGAGAGAGAGAGAGAGAAAGAGAGAGAGAGAGAGTGAGTGTGGCAGAAACATTCTTCAAAGGAATATTAATGTCGTCCTGTGCAGAGGCACTGCACACAACACAAAATGGTGAACAGGAGAGAAAGAGAAAAAGAGAACTGAACAAACATGCTCTGTACTCATCGAACACTTTCTTTAATCAGCTAGTGTTATAATATCCAAACGATGTCCAAACACTCAACACAATTTCTCAACACTTGCTCCAAACACTGTCTCTAATGTCTAAACACTGTATCATCTCTAAACACTGTCTCTAATGTCTAAACACTGTCTAATCTCCAAACACTGTCTCTAATGTCTAAACACTGTATCATCTCTAAACACTGTCTCTAATGTCTAAACACTGTATCATCTCTAAACACTGTCTCTAATGTCTAAACACTGTCTCTAATGTCTAAACACTGTCTAATCTCCAAACACTGTCTCTAATGTCTAAACACTGTATCATCTCTAAACACTGTCTCTAATGTCTAAACACTGTCTCTAATGTCTAAACACTGTCTAATCTCCAAACACTGTCTCTAATGTCTAAACACTGTATCATCTCTAAACACTGTCTCTAATGTCTAAACACTGTATCATCTCTAAACACTGTCTCTAATGTCTAAACACTGTCTCTAATGTCTAAACACTGTCTAATCTCCAAACACTGTCTCTAATGTCTAAACACTGTCTAATCTCCAAACACTGTCTCTAATGTCTAAACACTGTATCATCTCTAAACATTGTCTCTAATGTCTAAACACTGTCTAATCTCCAAACACTGTCTCTAATGTCTAAACACTGTATCATCTCTAAACATTGTCTCTAATGTCTAAACACTGTATCATCTCTAAACACTGTCTCTAATGTCTAAACACACTGCATCATCTCCAAACACTGTCTTTAATGTCTAAACACACTTTCAAATCTCCAAACACTGTCTCTAATGACTAAACACTGTATCATCTCTAAACACTGTCTCTAATCTCTAAACACTGACTCTAATGTCTAAACACTGTCTAATCTCCAAACACTGTCTCTAATATATAACACACTACATCATCGCCAAACACTGTCTCTAATGTCTAAGCACTGTCTAATCTCCAAACACTGTCTCTAATGACTAAACAATGTATCATCTCTAAACACTGTCTCTAATGTCTAAAACACTGTCTAATTTCCAACACTGCCTCTAATGTCTAAACACTGTCTCTAATGTTTAAACACTGTCTCTAATGTCTAAACACTGTCTCTAATGTCTAAACACTGTCTAATCTCCAAACACTGTCTCTAATGACTAAACACTGTATCATCTCTAAACACTGTCTCTAATGTCTAAAACACTGTCTAATTTCCAACACTGCCTCTAATGTCTAAACACTGTCTCTAATGTTTAAACACTGTCTCTAATGTTTAAACACTGTCTCTAATGACTAAACACTGTATCATCTCTAAACACTGTCTCTAATCTCTAAACACTGTCTCTAATGTCTAAACACTGTCTAATCTCCAAACACTGTCTCTAATATATAACACACTACATCATCGCCAAACACTGTCTCTAATGTCTAAGCACTGTCTAATCTTCAAACACTGTTTCTAATGTCTAAACATACTGTATCATCTCCAAACACTGTTTCTAATGTCTAAATACTGTCTAATTTACAAACAGTATTTGTAATGTCTAAACCCACTGTCTAATCTTCAAACACTGTCTCAAAAGTCTAAACACTGTCTAATCTCCAAACACTGTCTCTAATGTCTAAAACACTGTCTAATTTCCAACACTGCCTCTAATGTCTAAACACTGTCTCTAATGTCTAAACACTGTCTCTAATGTTTAAACACTGTCTCTAATGTTTAAACACTGTCTCTAATGTCTAAACACTGTCTAATCTCCAAACACTGTCTCTAATGTCTAAACACATCTTCTCATTAAAGACAGTGTTTGGACATTAGAGGATTTGTTTGGAGATTGAAGAGAGTGTTTAGACCAGGGGTGTCCAATCTTATCCTCAAAGGGCCGGTGTGGGTTCAGGTTTTTATTCCTATCAAGCAGGAGCCACACCTGATTCCACTGTTTAATTAGTTGATCTTGGCTGCAGCTTCTGCTTGGTGGGAATGAAGACCTGCACTCGCACCGGCCCCTTCTGTATCCCTTGTTTAGACATTACAGATGATTTTTGTCTCTAACGTTTAAACACTCTCTAGAATCTCCAAGCACTGACTACATTCTTTACACATTGACTCCACTTGTCTGGACTGTTGTCATTGAATAACTGATGATATAATAAATGATTTAAAAAGGGTTTCTGCAGCTAGTTTCTGCAGACTAGCTGCCTAGTTTAGGAAGTTTATATTTGTTAAATCTATTGAGCACACTTGGTCTGAATACGAGTAATACGTTCAGGATGCGTCTGGAGCAGGGGCTCAAACACTGTTTTACGTTCATATAGAACAATTCCTTCCCAAATCACACATAAAGCAATCACTTTTGCTCATGCAGGTTTGTAAACTTTTCCTTTGGTACCAACAAGTGGCATGTCATCATATAAGAATCATTTCTGTTATGAGCCGCTCTCATAGAAGAACATTTTCAGCTATGCAGTTTTTATATATCAATAGCCTTAAAATCTCTTTCTGCGACAACAGGAAAGTAGAGACAGTCATGTAAAATTAAACAAAATCACATTACTCAGCATGAGCCTTCAAGTTCGAATAGCTTCCACACCTGATGCAGGCTGATCTGCTGTTAAGTTGGAGCAAACCCTCAGACCACTGTATTCACAATTTGACTTCATTCAAGGCTCAAACAGGCCATAGCCACGAAAAAGAAGCAAGTGTGAAAGTCACCTTCACAATTGGAAATAATATAGAAATGTTATATAAATAACTCTTATTTCTTAATGCTACAGTACGTTTGCAAGCCAACTCACAGCCCACATCAATTTCGAACAGAACTAACTAAAACAGACTACGCAAAATAAAGTGTACTCAAATCCACAAAATTAAGTAGCATTCACAAAATGTATATATAAAGTGCTGAAAGTTTTACACCGCAGCAGTTTTAATTTATTAATGAATGACAAGTCATACTTGTACAGCTATGTTTAATATCTGGAACGTCTGTGAGATTAGTTAGTATGCATTATCACTTGTGATATAGCAGCTTATAAAGTTTATAAGACATTGAGACAAAAACAAATAAATAATCAGCTCATTTATATTACTGAGGAAACAGAAGGCATAAAATCCTCTGCCCTAAAGACTCTCCCGTGATGGAAAAATTACTGACGTTTACAAAGTACTGACACCTGATAAATGTTAAATAAATGTCTCTTCTCCTTTGTAGCCTTTGATTATGTGGAGTGCCCAACAGACAGGTCACTGTGTATGAGTTTCTATGGAAACAATACCATTAGAAAGAGTAGATTAATATAAACCGTGGTAAACCGTATAAACCGTAAGATGACACCACTTCAGAGCCACGCTGGTAAAGAAAATGAATCAACATCTGCTGGTTACTGATGGAAGAATTCAGCAGTGGTGTGAATAAACACCATATACAGTATTCACAATAAAACCCCCAACTCAGTTACAGTTATGAATGTTTTTTTCACAAATGTGATCCTAATGTGAGTTGAAACAGTATTTAGAGAATAGTGTTAATTAGATAGTTGAAGGGTTTATCTGGAGGAGAATAAACGCTGCATGTTGGCATTGCTGCAGCTCACACTGGGCAGCGTAGCACAGACACGCAGGTCTCGTCCAAGACGCATTCAGAGTGAGCACTTCGCTAAGTGCCTTCCTGCTGCTTCTCCATCTGCACAGTAACAAGGACAAGATGGAGGATCCTGACCTTAGACACGACCCAGACTCTCCAGACACGTCCTCACATGCACGCGCATACACACACACACGCACGTACACACAATGCACACACGCACAACGCATTTAATAGCTGGCTGCTTTAAATAAGCTCTCCTCCTCTTACACAGACTAGTTAAGCTCATGAGTGTCAGACTTCAGCTGGAGTGTGTTGCTCCACTTTAATACACCTGACTCAGTTCATACAGGGCGTGTTAATGAGTACATGAGCTGAATTGTGCCATGTGTTGGAGCAGGAAACACTTTAACATCATCTTCATCCCCACCACCACCACCTAAAGAATATCAAAAACAGAGTACAGTCAGTATAGTGTGTGTGTGCGTGTGCATGCGCGCGTGTGTGTGCGTGTGTGAGCCAGACATTCTGACAGAACGTGTGTACTTATTTATAACAGTTCTGCACTGTCCACTGAGATGGCTGTGTGTGTGTGTGTGTTGCAGATAATAGTATGAGTATATCAGCCTCAGAAATGTTAATTGGCTACAGTTCACCAACCAAAAATCTCAAAGCTGCTATATTCAGAATCTGAGACTGGTAAATGGAGTGAGGACAGTTTAGACATTTAGTGTTTAAAAGTGTTCATAAGCAAACAAGCTAGGTGTGTCTAATAAAGTGCCAAGTAAATGTTCACTGCAACTCTTCCGAGGTTAACCACTGAAATCTGGTGAGTCTATGATGCTCTCTTTCCAATAGCACAGTGAAGAGGATGGTTAAGCTATGCAGAGCAGAGATGAGGTATAGTCAGTGATTTTATACCTAAATAATGGCCAGAAAATGTAAATACAAAGTTAAGTCACCTTTATTTGTCACATATACATTACTGCACAGTGAAATTCTTTCTTAGTATATCCCATCCTATGAGGTTGGGGTCAGAGCACAGGGTCAGTCATGAGAGGGGTTGAAGGCAGTGCTGGGGCTTGATCCCCAGTTCCGATCAACGACCCAGAGCTTTAACCACTTGAGCTACCACCACCCCACAAGACTATACCATGCCAAGCTGGCACTATTTGCAAGGCATGGGTGCTTGCTAAGGTGCGGCACTTGCCCATTTCCTGACCAAGCACCAAATCCAGAGTTGATGGACTTGAACTCAAACAGCATAATGTTAGCATATGTTGCCTACAACTGTTGAAAAAATGTGATGAAGTGTAAAAATGATCAACAATTTGCATATGATTTGGGGAAATATTGGACAAACAAAGCAAGTAAATAAAACCTCTATTGTTCCTTTCTTTTGAACAAATTTTACTTCATGCAATAAAGCTCCAAAGCATCAACTAAGCCGAGCAGATGACGTTTAAGGAACTTGTTCAAGGGCCCAAGAGTGACGGCTTAGCAGTACAGTGATTTTAATGTATTGTATTTTTGACAACTATTTCAAAGTCTTAACCAACACTACATTTGGCAGATGCCCTTATCCAGAGCAACTTATCTCATTTTATACAACTGAGGGTTAAGGGCCTTGCTCAGGGGCCCAGCAGAGGCAGCTTGATGGACCTAGAATTCAAACTGATGATCTTCTGATCAGTAGTCCAACGCCTTAACCACTAAGCTACCATATCCCATTCCAACACCTTCAACTTAAAGCCAAAAGTATGTAGACACCTGACCATCACACCATTGTATTATATTTCATGACTGTAGTAACTTGTGTCTAATTGTGTCTGACAAAAAGAGAAACAAGTACTAACTCACATGCTCATAAGCAGTGCAGCAACCTCGTGCTACTCTTCTGGTCAGCATGCGTAAATTTGCACATATTTTTACATGAAATAGTTTGGTAGAGACAATCCTAATAATTTCTTCTTTTGATTTTGAAAGTATTTACTTATTTATTTACAGATTTGCTATATTTGAACAGGCTTTTGTTCAATGTTAATCTCACACATTAAAAAATAAAAACAAAAACCCCCACAAACAACAAACAAACCCCTCGGACTCGCTTTCGCAGAATGAATTGTTAAGAAGCGTGAATTGTTATTGTTTAAGAAGTAAAGCGGTATAAGACTGTGTGATTCCAGCAGATTATTACTCGTCACGCAGCATAGGATGATCGCAATAACATCACAGCTAAATTCTATAAGGGATTGTGTGATAATGTTGGATTACAGGATGACGATTCCCTACTGATAGACCTGCGATTAAAGAAAGCTACTACATCCTTTATACATCACCGGCTGGTGTAATCCAGGCTCATGCAGAAAACAAGCTCACATAGACAGAAACTTTCAACGTGAGCTTGATATAAATGACGATATTTTGTTCTTTGTATCAACATATTTCATTTGTTTCGCATCGCTCTATGCTGTTCTTTTTCTTTTTTTATTTGATGAGCATCTTAGCATCACTCAGACTCTGCCAGAATTCTAGCATCAGCTGGTTTTGGTTGAATTGGCACTAAATAGTCTAATTATGCACTCTAAGACCACAGATCTCAAATCACGACCAAGGAATTCCTTCATGGTTTGCATTTTCTTTCTACAACAGAAAATCATACAGCGTAAATCTAGCAGTGGGTTTGTGAGGCCAAAAAAACGATTGAGACTAGACGTCGTGTCTTCTCCTTCAGCCAATCGGATGTAATATCATGAGGTGTTGAGCTCTTGTCTCTGGAGGGTTTGGAGAATTAAACATATCCAGTAGATGTGAGTTTACAGATTTACCCAACATGCCAGTGGTTTTTTTTTTTTTTTTTTTTTTGGTAAGAGAGAGGTAAAGGAGGATGACACACACACACACACACACACACACACAGAGCTTTTCCTTTAATCTGAGGCTCGGGTAAATTTCCAAATGAATAAAGGCTGCACAGTGCTGAGGGAAAATATAGTAACAGCAATAAAAGCAGATAAGCTGATCTAATATAAACCCGCCGTTTCTTAGCAACCCTGTTAATTCGGAGCGGAGAGGGAATGCAGCATCTATCAGCAAACACACACACACACACTCACACACACAAACCCACACACATCATAGAAGAAGCTCTATTACACACGGACTCGCAGGGAAAAACCCAGGATACTTGCACAGCACACACTTGACCACAAAGACTTCAATACTCTATGTTCGATCAAACACACACACACACACACACACACACAAGCACAAATCCTGGGCTCTCTGTGCAGCTCTAAACTAGAGCCTCTCTCTCTCTTTACAACCCAGGTGAGATTTATTATGAAGATAATGTGTTAATAATACATAAAAAAAAAAAAAAATCAATCTTTCATTTCAGTCTCATTTGATTCTCAAATCTTATAAGAAGGGCCCTTAATGGGGTTCTGTAGTTTGGCTGCACTTCACTTCCTACTGCGGAGGAGCAAAAGCCCAGGGTGCACATGAGCTATTAAGTGTGTAGTACAGAGGACAGTTTTGTATACACCACTGCTATCAAATCTCTTTAAAAATGTTGGATAAATTTGATAATGTATATTATTCAATTGTTAAAATCCCTATATTATATATTTACATCACATAATATAGAACATACCCCGTAATATACCCCAAAATATAGAAAGAACGCCACTTACTGGCTTTATTTATTTACCTAAAGTAACGTCTTTTCACTTTTCATTGTTGATATTTAGCTAGATTTTACATTTCCAACAAATCGATAGCAAATCCAAAATGGCTTGTGATTAACTAATAAAATAAATATATAGAGACATAGCTTATTGCATAGGCTATAAGGTCATAAATTGTTTTTTATTAATCGATTCAGATCCCTTCTATAGTGACAAACATTCTTGTAGGCAAGGTGTGTCAAAAGTTAAGCACGGGATATTTTGGTCTTCAAATATGTTTTATTACAGAAACAGTTGACATTAAAAAAGAAATGTGGTGGCTTTTATTCTGTGGAGGACATTTTGCATGGTTTGAGATCTCTTGTCCTCTTAGAGGGAAGAATCACTGCAAATCAATCCAAAGTTCATCTAATAGATCACTTTCTTTATCGATTCTCTTCCAGGAAGACCCTGCCCACATCCACAGGGCACAAGCGCTCCCTGAATGGTTTGATGAAGATTAAAATAATGTAAATCACATGCTAAATCCTTCACTGTCACTGGATCTCAACCTAATTGAACACCTATGGGAAGATTTTGGAGCAGCAGCTTTCAACAAAACAGCAAGTGGCAGAAAGAATCTGTTTTACTGATGGACAGGGTGGAGGAGGGCTGACAAATTATGCAGAAACATTCCTTCAGTCATTGCACAGTGACAGAGTTACTTATATGGTATGTTTAATTTTAAATAAATTATCCAGTGATTGTAGGAGCAAGGTAGCATCTAATAGATTCCCTTTTTAATCTAGTTGTGATGCATCAGTGCAATTTCATTTAGGATTTTCTAATAATCTATGTCATGATCTTACAGGCAGACACAGTAATCACAGACAAATCCCGAATCACATCAACAACAAACGGGCTGAGATTGAAACCAGAAAACACCAGAGACATGAAGGACAAGAAGTAGGACGATTAAAAAAAACAGCTTAGAATTGCAAATCATACATGCACGACTTTGTAAGATGAAAGGACAAAAGATGGGAATACGGCATGCAAAGGGATATAGGGTGTGTGTGTATGGTGTCTATCTATCTATCTATCTATCTATCTATCTATCTATCTATCTATCTATCTATCTATCTATCTATCTACATATACATATATGCATGCATTACACACCCGTGTTAGAATGGCGGGTTTTATAAAGTTGCAATAGCCTGGTTGCTGCGCATGCTTTTGTAACTGTGGAGGTGACAGAATGAACCAATGTGAAACATCTGGCAAAATGTGTTATGGTCTGATGAGACAATTTCCAAAAGTTATGTAAAAAAGAGCAGTATACCCACAGTGCAGCATGGTGATGGTAGCATCATGTTTTAGAGCATTTTTTCTTCAGCCAGAAGTGTACTTTTTTTTTTTTTTATCAAAGTAGAGAGAATCACAAATAGCTTTAAATAACCTGTCAATGTTAGAGCTAAATCTTCAGGTGTCTGCTAGTAAACTACAGATGAAAAGAAATGCCACCTTTCCAGCTTGACAGTGACCCAAAGCATACATCTAAATCAAAAAAGGAATGACTTAACCAAAAGGAGATCGATGTTTTTTGGTTTTGCTAGCCAAAGCCCAGACCTGGATCCAAATAGTGGAGTGACATGAAGTGGGCTGTGCACAGAAGTTGCCCTTACAACTGAATGGATCTAGAATGTTTTTGCAAGAAAAAGTGGGGAAAATATCGCCAAGTCAAGATGTGCCACAAGTGAGAGACTCTTACCTAAAGATGACTGAGTGGTGTAATATCAAAAGGTGCTTGAACAAAGTATTCGTTCAGGGGTGTGCACACTTATGCACCCGGGTTAGTGTATTTTTTATTTTTATATTTTCCCACTAAAAACGTTTCTTTATTTTTATATACATATAATTTATGATTTCATGTAATGTCACACTGTTCTTGTGCCATTAGCCAAAACGTAATGTTTGGTGTATTTGTTCATTCTCTGCTTGTTACTTTCAGCCCAATTTACTAGAGCTAAATTCAGCCACCATCAGCAAACAGAAAAAAAAATTAGATGGGTTAACATATCTTTTCTCATTATATTCAAGGTTACACAATAATCTTAAAAAGTACATTTAAAAAGTACAAGGAAAAACCACATGGCTTCTCAATCATAGATTGCCCATGTAAATATTCTTAGGTGCTCAAAAATAAGAAGTTAGGGAAGCTAGGAGCCTCCAAGTAAATTACTGGACAAACAGCACTCTTAAATCATCAAACTTAGTTTAAAAAGTCATTGTTTGAGAGAAAGCACAATTTCATACAATACAATTTCATACAAAGTAAATATTAGGGAAAGAGGGTATGATTTAAATTTATTCATGATTTAAATTTTGTGGAAAATGAAAAAAACATACTCTCATGAATACCAAAAATTTGTATCAGAATATACACAAGTCCATCAGGTTCTAATAAGCACATACATGTCATGCAACACCAGATTTCCAGGCCCAGAGGCTAGAGCTTAGAGGATGCATAATGGGGACATTTTCCATTTAGTTTTGAGCATATTAATAGAATTTCTGTATTTTATTGAGAATAAAGTAACATGTACTTCTATGCCGAATGACAAATTTGGACTTTAGACACTTCTATACACCAAGGATAGTCTACAGTCCATGTTGGACATCACAGCTCATGCTTTCCCCTCCTCAGCCAATCAGATCATAGCATATGTGGCCTTTTATCTCCTAGCTGCCTCCATTTTGTCTAGAGATATAAATAATAATCTAGATGTTCTGCTAATTCCACTATGAAATATTTGAACAAAGGTTCAAAGCTCATAAACACTACACCTGGCTATGGATGACTATGGACATGAGTTATATCAGAAAGCTGTAAAATATTTACAGACATGTTCATATAATTAAATTCCCTTATGGTCATCAGATCAGTCTTGTCTTGGCCCTTTCCTTTTTTTTTTCTACAGCGTTCTTCCACTCCACTCATTTACCTGGCCTCCTTAGTGTCTGCTGAAGTTCTGAGCAGCTCCACTCAGCGCCTGCTGTTGTATTGATGTTTTATTAACACCTCCATGAATACTGGAGGAACACTAATGAAGCCACTGCAACTATGTTCCACCCACCACTCTGAGCTGAGGATTAGACAGGAAGAGCTCTCCTTCCAGCCCACTCCTTTTCTTTACCCCTGTCTGTTTTAATTTCTCTTTAACACATCCATCGCTATGACATTTTCCTCACAGAAAGCTCATAGATACAGTCCCCTCTGAACGGATTGGAACAGCCAGTTCTATTGTTTTTGCTATACACTGAAGACATTTGGGTTTGAGATCAAAAGATGAATATGAAATGACAGAGCTTTCATTTCCTGATATTTACATCTGGATGTAATATGGCACCTTTAGCGGCAGACCACCAACTTTATAGGTTGCACATGAAAGTAAATAACATTTGGCTGCATATCCCAGCATTGCAATGTTCATCAAACCAAAAATCCAAACTCTTTCATTCGTGATGCTTTTACAGCAACTTTACATTTACATTTCAGGCATTTGGCAGACGGCCTTATCCAACTTATCTCATTGTATACAATTTAGAGGCCTTGCTCACTGGTCCAGCAGTGTCAGAACTGGGATTTGAACTCACAACATTCTAATCAGTAGGGCAGCACCTGCACCACTAAGCTACCACATTCCTCAACATCTTTCAGTCATTGTTTGTTTTTGGGAGCTGGGGAGTCTCCTCATCATGAGGTGAAATGCTACTCAGTTGAATTAAGGTCTGGTGATTGACTTGGGCAAGTCTTCCACTTTTTTTTTCCACTGATGAAGTCGTTTGTTGTGTTGCCAGTGTGTTTTAGGTCATAATCGTACTGCATGATGAAGTTCCTCCCAATCAGGTTGGAAGCACGTGTCTGTAAATTAACAGACAGAATTTTCCTGTAAGCTTCTGAATTCCTTCTGCTGCTTGCATCATGTGATACATCATTAATAAAGATTAGTGAGCCTGTTCCTGAAGCAGCCATGTGAGCCCAAGCCATGACATGACCTCCACAATGTTTCACAGATAAATGTTTTGGATCAGGAACAGATCCTTTCCTTCTCCACACTTTGGTCTTTCCATCACTTTGGTAGAGGTTGCTATTTGTGGTTTATCTCTTTATTTCTTTGCACATTCTCTTCGGCTTTACTGCTGATGTGTGGTTTACATCTTATGGTATGGCCTCCGTATTTCTGCTCTCTATGTCTTCTTCACATGGTGGTTTGTTATTCCTTCTCTCCTGCCATGTGAAGGTTGTTAGTGATGTCACTGGTTGCTGCTGCTGTTGTTTTTTCTTCACAGCTCTAACAATGGTTCACAAACAGTCATCAACTGTTTTCTTTGTATGCTTAGCGTTTTAATTTTTCTTCACTGGCACTAAGAGGCCTAAACCTGTTCCAGCATGACAGTACCCCTGTGCACATGGGGTTGGAGCGGAAGAACTTGAGCTTCCTGCACAGAGCCTTGACCTCAACCCTACTGAACAGCTTTGGAATGAACTGGAACACTGGCTACACCCCTGGTGCACTATGTCTGTAATGGGATGTTCAAAAAAAGCACATGTGGGTTTGATGGACAGATATCCACAAACTGTTGGCCATATAGTACATGTCAGGTATATATCATTTGGAGGGAAAAAAATAGGCTAATTTTTTTTTTTTGCCAAAAGTGCAGAGGACTTAAATTTAGGACTCACTTCATGTTAATACACCTTAAAAAAGTGTCACCTACAGGAGGCCATTAAAACGGAATGAAATGACACATCCATGTGTAGTGCACTTTTTTTTTTTACTTGGCCAACCCAGTATGGGCCAAATGCATGAAATTTATTAATAGATTTTCTCTTAGATATTTTCAAATACTGAAATCTTTGCGCTAAACATTTTTACGTGAAAGGTGATACTTTTGTTTAGGTGATTAGCTAAAACCCCGCTAAAATGAACCATACTGTCTAGATGATACATATTTTTAAGTGAAGGAAATATTTTTTATTTTTTTTTGTCATTTAATAAATATATCCACTTTAAATTGAAAACATATTTTGTCTTTTGAAGTATGAACAAATATGCATAAATATATAAATATGCATTCATAAGCATGAAAAATAAATTGAAAAGAAAGTGATAGAGAACAAATTAAGAAATGAGTACTTTGCTGCAAAGCTGGTTTTGATAATTATGATACTGAGAGATCTACACTAAGATTTAATTAGGTTTTTTTTTGCAATATTGTGCTCGAGCTTTGGCCCACTCTTTTTGGCAAATCATCCGCAATTCCCCAATCTTATGAAGGTCCATCTGATGGACTTGCAATTTCAAAATCCATAAATATTTAGTAGGATTCAAGTCAGGAGACTGGCTAAGCCATGGCAGATCTTCCTAAACTATTATAGCTGTATGTTTGGGGTTGTTGGTAGTGACTTCTCTACAGTTTCTGTTTCTTGGCTGCTGAAATGAGTGTGTCCTTCTACATCACTCCATTCTTTCGATGGCAAATAACGCTCCAGTACTGATGGCAGAGGACTTGGTAGTAGGCAGTGGTAGTGGTAGCTCTGGGTGCTGATTAGAAGGTCAGAGTTCATCTGATGATTAGAAGGTCAGAGTTCAAGCCCCAGCACTGCCAAGCTGCCACTGTTGTGCCCCTGAGCAAGGCCTTTAACCCTCTCTGCTCCAGGGGTGCTAACCCTCTGCTCTGACCCCAATTTCCAAAGCTGTGATATGTGAAGACTGTGCTGTAATGTATATGTGACAAAAATAAAGGCTTCTTCTTTAGAGAAGACACCCCATGATGCTCATCGTGATGCTCCCACCTCTGTACTTCACTGTGGGTATGGTGTTCTTGTAATCATACACCCAACACTTCTTTCTCCAACCATGTGATGCTGAATTATTGTCGGTTTTCAATTATCTGACTACTGCATGGCAGGTAGGAATATACTGTACATGATTGTGGTTCAGTCCATTGCTTATTGTTCACTGTATAACTAGTGTTCCTGCTGATTTTAGGTCATCCTACTCATCCAACTCCTTTTGAATGACTAGCAGCTTCTCTGTTGCCATCCTTATCCTTATTCCGAGAGCGTGTTGTGAAATCTTGCATGCCATTCATGCCCTGGGTCGATTAGTTCTGGTTCCATGAACTATCCACATGTATAATATTAATTCGGTGCTGACAGGAACATCTGAGGTTTTTGCAATGGCTCTGTAGCTTTTTGCATTCGAGTGTTGTTTAATAATGTTGTCCTGGAGGATCTCTGGAAGCTCCTTCACTTTCATCATGATTGCTATGTTTTTGCTTGACATCTTCCCAACCAAAGGCAATGTATTTTTATAATGATACAAGACAATGCATTTATATCTACAACTTTATTTTGCTTTATACATATATTTTGAATATATTGCCTTTTCTCCATTCTAAATTTCATTGAGTGAACAAATCTTTGTTTATGATTATGAATATATCCCTTTTGTTTATATTTATAAGGACAAACTATAAAGACATTATGTGTATAAATCTGATGTGGTAGCATAGTGTTTACTACTGATTGGAACGTTGAGCTGCCACTTCTGGGCCCCTGAGCCAGGCCCTTAACCCTCAATTGCTCAGTTGTATTAAATGAGATAAAATCTGGATAAGGGTGTCTGCTGTAAATGTAAATGATGTGGATATATGCACTGTAAGTGTATCAAATAAAAATAAAAGGAAATGTGTTTGTACTTATTTCCTCTCATAAAGCAGGAAAAAGTAGTGGGTTACTTACACATTACAGCTACTAAATAACTTCAATAGTGTTTATAAGTAAGACACCATATAAGGCAATAAGGCAACTTAGTGTGAAAAAGATGCTGAACAAAACCAGAAAGGTGAACTTCATGAAGCAAACATGTTCATATCCAGAGGGAGCAAATCGGCAAGGTTCGTTTTCGGCCAAACCGTCTTTATATGCTCGTGAGAAAAATGTGGCCCGACTTTTTAATTTGATAATTAGCTTGTAGCTGACGCTGGCACATTTACGCTGATGTTCTGACCTAGCTAAAACCTTGATTAATGTGGCCTTGTAAAATAAACTAATAAACCACATTAAAAAGAATACAGGCATCTCCATTGCAAGCTTTCTTTCAAATTCACTTTCTCCTCATTGTCCTTTTCTGTTTCACGCCTCATTCCCCTCTTCCTTTTTTCTTCATCATTTCTTCTCCTCATTCTCAGTAGATATATGGAGGTGAGCTCTGGAAGCTTTCTCTGTGTGTATTACCCATCAGGCTCCTCTGTGATTACAGGCACTTAAATAATTCCCTGAATAATTCACCGATGTAACAGGAGCCATGGCGAATGGCAGCTGGCTGATTGGACCGATGAATAATGTGCGTATTACACAAATGCGAGGGGCGACACGCTCCATAAGACACTCTCCGAGCTCCTCTGCTGTCCGTTTACCCTGCATGTCCTGTTCACTGTACAGCATCGTTCTGTCCCATTGAACTGGACTTTCTCTTTAGGTTTTTTATAGCAACACTATGTGACAATAAGGATCAGCTGATTGCAGTGTTTGAGTTTTGGGACCTTAATGTACCCTCAGAAATGACCACAAAAAAAATAAAACAACAACAACAACAACAAAAAACACTGGGTGAATTGGGTGTTCCATTTCCTTCTACCTTGGTTTCTTTTTTTTTTATTTGCTCTAACTAAAACTGTGCCCACTTTTTAAAAACAATCACCATACTGAAGCTAAAATAGCTTTAAAAAAATAAATAAATAAAAAAAAATAAATAAATAAGGGAACACTAGCTAACTTAGCAAACGATCATTTAATTAATGCTTAACAATCATCTCATTAATGCTTAAAACTCTTACATGGACACTTACCCATTAAATGTCCAAGCTCGACACAAAGAGTCAACATTTTAGGATTATTTAGCCTCAGTAAATTACACTCTTATTTCAGTGGCGGCTCTGTGACAAGAACTCTCAGCCAGCAGATTAGCTATGACTGAACTGAGAGAAATACTGTGCAGAATATTTGGTGAAATTTCACTCTGGTTATTGTATACACTGGAAGAAAATGGCTGATTTGAATTTACAACATGTTCCACTCCGGAGACTCCAGTGCTGTGACTTTGCTTGCACAAACAATATTGAGGCTGGGAGAGAACAGAAGCACAGCGAGGCTTATCACAGTGTGTATTTCCTATTGCTGTTGTCATGTAAGGGCACTGCATTCTCAAAATGCTGATATAGTGGATTGGTCTGAGAGATTCGCCCTTCTCCGACTGTAATGGCTTCATGGGTACTCACTATAACAAAGTGAACACACAGCCCTGTGTCAGGTTGAGCACCGTTACATGTTTAGCAAAAATGTAAAAGGATAATTATGTTTGCTTCGCTACAGTGAGTGCTAATGGGTTATTGATTACTTTGCACAATTACAAATCCCTTCAAAAAAGCTGCCATTAATGTATATGAACAGTCGCTACTTCTGTTTTTAAAACCCAAAATGGCCTGTATATAGCGAAACACGCAACACGCGTCCTGCTAGTCCTCTTAGTTGTCCTGTTTGTCAGCCTGCTAAAATAAGATTTAATACGATACTTCCTCAGTTCATTGGCTGATCAGATAAGTTTGGATAACTAGTTTGCTTCTTTTGCTTTTTTTTTTTTCATTAAAGACTACCATGAAACTAGAGCCCACAATAAATGTTAAATGTCATTTTTTTTTTTTTACCCTTTTTTACCAGTACAATGGCGTGCTATTCTGCCGGCAAAAAGGAAATCGACTTATTTGACATTTGCGATCAGTACAAACAAATGAATTATTTTATCGCTGCAAGTCTGATATAAAATTAGTCCGGACACTGTTCGCTTTCAGTGTGAAATATTTTTACCTCCAGTTAGATAATCTTACACGGAATTTTAGTAGCTGAAGGTAACACCTTCAAATTCGAGGCATATCAGAGCAGAAATGGATTTGTTATCGCCATTTACTTTTCTTTAAAAATATTGCCACTAGTAGGTTAGGTAAAAACTATAAAAAACTACAAATTCCTGTAGCTTTATTTTCAAATAAGCCATTAATCACCACTGTGAAGAAATTCCATTTTTTGGGCTCTGGTAAAAAAAAAAAAAAATTATATTGACATTAGACATTAAACAAGCTACACTTGTCTACATGTAATATCGTGTTGTGTCTATTGCTTTCCAGTATTGGACACACTTGGCTGCTTCTTTGCCAGAGGTGAGGGGGCATCACAAATCTGCCGGCTCAGCTCTTCCTCCTGCCTGCTCTGTGTGACCTCAGCATGAACACACCACACACTCTCCCTTTAACACTGCAGGTAGTGAAGAAGATTTCACGCGTAAGCCTAATCCACCATGAAACACACTACTGGGGTTATTGAATTAAAGTGTGTGCTCGGATAACACCTCCCCTTTGAAATGTAATGCAGAAACATGATAGAGCATGTTTATTTCCTCCTCATGGTGATTTTAAAATCACAAAATCAGCATAAAATCAGCACAAACTGTTAAACCACAATTTATAAAGCCAGTAGTGGTGATAATATTGACAATAATATAATACAGCCACCGGAGAGATACTTCTATCCTTGTCACCATTCATGCAACTATCCATCTATACATCATATACACTCTTAGAAAAAAGTTTTTTAAGGGGCTCTTAGTATAATGAAATGTTTTTAGCATTCCAAAAGGGTTATAATTTGAACCACTCTGTTGAATGGCTGCATTGAGGGACAGCCAAAGAACCCATAATGGTCCTAAATTCAACCTTGCATTTAATCCAATCATCCACCAGTTCTAGAGTCATCCTTGCATATAATCCATCCATCTATACGTCTATTCATCCATCCATTCCAGATCTTGCATGGAATGAATGTAAATTTATTTATCACTTTTAACTTACTGCATATAATCCATTTATTCAGCCATCCACCATTGCAACCATTCATCCATCCATTCATCCATCCATCCATGCAGCCATATATCATCCATCCATCCATCCATCCATCCATCAGTTTTAACCAATGACATTGCAAATCATCTATCCATCCATTCAAAATTTGGACTTGCAAATAATCCATACATGCATCAATTTTAAATTTGACATAATATATAATCCATTCATCCATCCATCCATCCATCCATCTGTTCAAAATTTGTACTTGCAAATAATCCATGCATCCATAAATGTGACCTGACATAATCCATCCATCCATCCATCAGTTTTGAACTTGCATATAATCCATTCAACCTATAGCTCTAGGTTTGACCTTGCCTTTAACCCATTCATTCATTCATTCATTCATTCATTCAGTCCTAGTCAGGTTTACAGTGGATCCCAGAAACAGCAACAGCAAGTGATCCTACTGAAGAACCAAAGATAAAATGACATTTACAGATGAATTAATGCATTTACATACGAAATCTGCTTGAAGCTTTACAATTATGTAACTAAACTTTTTCTTCCATGTCTTCACAGGTGTGCTAGCAGACATGAAGCTGGCCATCACTCTGTCCAGCTACGATCATTATTCTGATCACATTGTAACTAATGATAGAAGTATACAGGAATGTAAGGAATAACACAGACTGAGTAGTTCCATGAAAATAATGCATACTGTGTGAGATGGTGTGAGTATAGTGTGGAGTGCGTTATTCTGCTTATACCACAGCGATCTGCCAGTGTTTACAATATTTAATTTATTACCAGGTGGAACACTAGACATTTTAATGATTTATAGTTAGATTTCATTCTGTAGAGACATATTATATCTTGTTCCCACCTATTCTATGTTATAGCAGCAATAATCAGTCATTCTTCAGATCAACTTTTTTATACTCTTCCTCACTCTCCTTCAAAAAACAGACAAAAATCACTGCCTGTCAATTAACCGAGAAAATAGAAAGCATAACCGAGACTGAGAGTGCGCACAACCGAGACTTCCGTAAATGTTAAATAAAAAGAAAAAAAACACATTAACAGTTACAAAAATTATTTATTAATCAACAACCTGTTTTTAAATCTGTTTATTATTAGTCTTATACTATGTGAAGCCTGCACTGTACAAATCTCTGTTTATGAGCTGTTACTATAGAAACAGTAATGTATTAGAGCATGCACATTAATATTAACCTATTGTTCATGTTATAGCCGGAAAATACCTGTGCTGTGATATGGAACTTCTGATACTCACACCCAGTACAAGCACATGCCAAAGTGAAATGATTATAGTATTACACTCCCTGGTAAATAACATCTGGTAATTGTTCTTTGGTCGCTTTCCATCAACGGACAGGATAAAAGCAACTGGACTACAGTGAGTAATTTTATTTCTACAATGTGCATCCATAAGGTATGTGTACGTGATATAATGGCAACACTCTAAATTGAATGTATGTACAGTAGATTAGACTGAAGTGAAATATTAGAGCCAGGAAAAAAGAAATGGAAAAGAAGTGAGCTGAATCTGGAAACTCCCATCTCACAGATCGGCTGCTGTGGAAATGTGTTTATGAGGAAACACACGGCCTGGGGATCCCTGACTCTGCAGTAACATTATTACACTCTACATGAAGCCTTCTTCTACCTTCGTCCCTCCTTCCTTCCTTCTCTCTCTCTCTCTCTCTCTCTAAACTGCTTATTTCCCTGGACACAATCCACAATCATATTCCTATTCCCCTTCTCACTCTCTCTCTCTCTTTTACTCTCTTCCTCTCTCTTTCTCTCTCTCTCTCTGTCTCTCTCTCTTTCTCTCTCTCTCTCTCTAATGAAGCTGGCCGTAAGCAGCAGCCTTCATTACATTCAATCCTCTGGATGGCATCAGCAATTACGACTCAGCTTCACTCCTGTTATGACCACAACACTGCAGCTTCCCAACTCTCTCTCTCTCTCTCTCTCACACACACACACACACACACACATCTCCTTTTACTTCTCAGTTCTATCAGTCCTCTGTAACAGCATTTCCCTTTTCCTGCATTACTTTCTGCGTCTTTTTCCCACCACCATCTCCTCTTGCTCTTTATTTTTTTGTCATTTGCAATCTCATTGTGCTCCTTCTTTCTTTTCCTGCCTCTGATTCTGTTTCTCTTATAATAATAAAAAAAAAAAGTGTGGAGAGGGGAGCAGAGTAGAAATGAGAACAAAAAATAGAGGAAAATATTAAAGGAGAAGCTGGTTAAAGGAAAGACGGGGAAGAGGAATGGACAGTAAAAGAGGAATGGAACTGGGGGACATGCAAAGAAAATCGGAGGGAAAATGAAAAAGGAGGGAGGTGTGGACAAGAACAAGAACAAGAGTGATGTTGAGAAGAGCAGAGAAGAGAAGAGAAGAGAAGAGAAGAGAAGAGAAGAGAAGAGAAGAGAAGAGAAGAGAAGAGAAGAGAAGAGAAGAGAAGAGAAGAGAAGAGAAGAGAAGAGAAGAGAAGAGAAGAGATAAAGGATCCTGCAGCAGTAGTAAAGGCTGCAGGGAGAGGTGGAATCCCGTTGCTATTTATAGCGCACTATGTTCATACTGGAGCGGCGATACACAACCCTGAGTCTATAATACTGTTTAATCTTTTTAAAAATTCAGTCTATTTAGTGAACATGTTAAGGATTAGTCCAGTGTTTGCTGTGTGCTGGAGTTTCCCCTGCACTGCACATCTCTCTAAAGGCTCCTCTAACATACCTGACTCAGCTCATGAAGGGGTTGATAATGACCTGACCAGCTGAATCAGGTGTGTTGGAGCCGAACAGTGTGCGTGTTAGTGCAGGTCTGGGACTGAGAGTTACTGCGTTAGCGTCAGATCACAGCATTTTATTGGCTTATTCGGCAGATCTGCAATCACACTCATTTTCCCCAATGCATCATAGCTTTAAAGAAGCAGGTCTGCTGAAAATAAAAATGTAGATTTAAAAATAAATAAATAAATAAATTAAATGATTTTCTCAGCGGATGAGAAAACAGGTCTGACAACAGGCTCCTGCAGAGTCGTGCGGAAAAACGGCAAACTGAGACAAATGTTAAGATAATGTTCCTTCAGTGTTATAGAACATAGCGTGGGTTCATATGTAAGGAGTAAAAGAGACCTGAAATAAACGACAACAGCGTGATGAGGCTTGAGCAGACTTTTTTCTATTACATATTTTTCTATTACAGCATTCTAAATTCATTCATGAGATGAACACTTCATATTTTTTTTGTTAACATTTACGTTTTATGATGCGGAACATCCATCCCTCATCAATAACATTGTAGCTGCTATAAAGTCATTCCCTCACCAGCCTCTATTAAAAATAGAAATTAATAATAGAAAAAAAAAAGCAGCTTGTCATTTTACTGATAAACTGGAAAGTTATCAGACTTATGTGTCCTGGAGACTCTCCTGTTTTGGACATTTTCAAGCCCTGACGCTTGTGACTCATTCCAGAGATGTTAAAATAATGTCTTGTTAACAAACAAACAACAAAAAAAAGTATTATTTACGTATAAATTTATAATTAGTCTTAGAGTGTGTCATTATATGAACTAATGATAACACACATACATAGAAGTGATTATGGCCTTATGTAGGTTTTGCATATTGATATAGTATCCAATGTCCATGTTAGAGCAATAAATAAGGTTAATAAATGTAGGTATTTTTTTTATTTAATTGTTTTTTTTTTACCTATGTAGTTTTTGTTTACTTTTGTAGGAATTCTGTCCCTGAATTTGCTTTTCTTTCAGTGTATTAATATAAATCTGTGATTTGTCATGCAGCTGACATTATAGTCAGATCTGCAATTATAGAAAATTAATCAACACCCGTCCACCGTGTGAGAATTCAACAGTGCTGTGGCACAAATTCATTTATTCAACTGTTAGTTCCGGTCCATCAGTTTGATTGGTAAAGTGGCATTCCAAGAGTGCCAACATTTCCTCTAAGCACACTGGGACATTTTGCACCTTGTCTGTGCTCACCATGTAAAATTCCACTCCCTAATTCCAAACCTCTACAACAGTAGTGTTTTTCAACAGCCTCAATATCCTCGATACATTCTGACGTAAGTTCGCCAGATGAAAAAATAAAAGCACCTTTAATAGGAAAATACACGCCAATATGAGCTTGCTAGTCAGCTAGCCAGTGTGCAATAAAGTGAGCCTAGCTTCTTCAGAAAAAAACAAAACAAAACTAGTTCTGGCAGCGGAGTAAAAATAAACAGAACATTTGGCCATACTGTCTCCAAAATGTCACTCAATATTAATTTTTGGTTTATAAAATTGGTGTATAAAAGCAATATCGCTCTAGCAATCATGTGGTTATACGGAATATCAGCACAGCTGTGATACGGACGGATTCAGCATATTCAGTATAACTGCACTCTTGCTCATGCAATATTGTTTGAATACACTTTAATACAAAGTCTGAGCTTCAAGCAAGGTCTGGAGCATATGCACAAAGTCTTTTACGTATTCAAGTGGAAAATGCCAAGACATTGCTTGTCTCAGTAATATAATTGGTTCATATCCGATTCCTCAATCCTCTCCCTAATAAAAGAAAATACAAATGAAATCGGATTTCATTATCATCTAAACACTTCTAAATAAAATTTCACCTGTCGAACTTCAGACTCCACCTCCTTAATAAGATCAATGCTCAATGTGTGTGAATTGACTTCATCAGCATGAATAACAGTAACAAGTCTGTTTGGTGATTATTTGAGTTAGCTTGATATTAGCTTGTTTGCCAGTAAGATCTTTTTAAGTACAATGTAGGACAGCATGTGTGTCGATTTTAAGAAGCTCACACACCTCGGTGTGACTGTTTGTACGAAGCATCAACCCCCTGGCGTGGCATTCGTCGCAGAGAGGCAACAAGGACAGGAGGAGCAAGCAAAGGGGGACAGGAAGTGGCACAGAAGGGGCCGTATTTAAAGCAGGCAGTCTATGTACAGCTGTAGGGGGCATTAAGTTTTCATGCTGTGGCTGTATGATCTGATCCGAGTGGCTTTTATGATCACACACATGGCACAAACTCAGGAAGCAGAACAGACCGAGCTGGATTACTCACCACCATCACACACTGAGAGTAGTCTAGCCCACACACACACACTTTTTTATTTTTTTATTTTTACTATCCTTTCGACCTTCTATTGACACAAATAGTAATGCAGCTAATGAAAGTAAGGCATGTTATACCTACACCTAAATCTAACCCTAACCTTAAGCTCAGTAACCAAATTGAAAACCTTTTCACCTCCATAATGTCAAATCTGTTGTATATTCCATATCTTCATGGGGACATTTGGTCCCCACTAAGATATAATTATTGGGTTATTGGGTGAACAGGGCAACCTGAACACACACCATCGTCACGTATTATATGCCTATGAGTTTAAATAATATACATAATATATGATTTTAACATAAATATCTGTCCACTAGTAAAAATAATGATGCTTTGTGATGCACAATTGCTTCAAGTTAAATGTTAATATTTACTGTCTGCCTCGAGAGAGGATACTGGTTTCTGATACTGGTTGTGTGAGGTCATCAGTAGCAGGAGATAGCAGGATAGTTTACACTTGTTGTGTTACATGTCACTAGGTTTTTTGGCTTTGCTGCAGTGTGCTGGAAATGCAGCACAGAAACACTGCTTGGAACTTTCACTGCAGTGCACTTCTGCAGCGCTTCAGGTCCTCAACGGCTTCAGAAACCTTTCTGGTGGAAATCCACCTGTAGCTAATGACTCACACACCTGTAATGTCCAGCTGACCTTTCAGAAGAAATTGCATGAGAGGGGAAGTGTTTTTTCAGCCACTTGAAACACATACGATATAGACAGGTCATTTGTGGAAGCTTGCTTCTTCTATAGTTTGGGAAAAGTCATAAATTTCTTAGCGTGTCATTTGTAAAATTTGGTAAAAGGAAACTTTCAGCAAACGCTTGATCAAAAAAAGTTTTTTGTTTAAGTGTTGATTAAAAGTCTTCGGAGCGTTGTGTGGAAGACATTAAACTGAAAACCGTCACACCAACATATCTGTGCTGGAATTCAGTGAAATGTTTTTTTCAGTAACATTTATGCAAATTCGATTTTTAAATCCAGCCTTTCTTTAATGGGATGCAAAACGTGATTGTCGGAATTCCCCTCCGAGGGTGTTTCTGTCTAGACGACGTAGATCCATGTGCGAGATCGCAATTTCTCACACTCCTACAGGAGTACACACAGATTTCTGTAGCCACCTACATGCAGCCAAATGCTCCCTCAGAAGGGCTGGAAAAACCCAATGACAGAATAACAGAGAACACAACCACACACTGCAGCGTTCAACACATAAAACACCCAGGATACTCTTAGCATACCTTTACTGACTTTGCATCATTCGGGCGTACAGCCTTCAAAAGATGTTTTAGTGGGAGGAACGCATTTATATTTGCAATGAAAGTCCAATTACACAGGATGTGATGTATAACAGCATGCAATGGATCTGGCTTTTGTTTACCTCCATCTGCTGGAAACGTCCTTATAAAAGGATATGTTTCCCCCCCCCGGAATTACTATAATGTCTGTAATGTGACGTTTTCTTAACCAATGCATGTGCTAGATGCTCATGTGGTAAAACTGTCAGTGCGTCTCAATCAGCTCCTTAGTTCAGTAGTCAGGGCACTGATCAGGGAGTCAGCCATTTTAAAGGCTGCCTCAATTGGAAAATCCTTCAATCCTACAAAAAAAATCAGGAAGCGTCGATGCTCACTATGAGCCCTTGCTGCAAATAATATCTTAGGTGAACCCTCTACGAACGCTCGGTTACAGTCTGAGAAATAAGAAAATAATAACAAACGATATTAAGTGCTACACATGTGGGGGTAAGCTCGTAAGCAGGGATAAGTCAAGCACACAGTGCGCATGTACACTCACCTATTTTGACAAGCCCTGAGGGGGAAAAATGCATTGCACACACACTTATACACAATGAGTGGAAAGACACCTAGGGATACCACAACTTAACTAATTCAAGTGCTGTAAACTCTCAGCCAACTTCGTCTACAAATGTAGTAGCTTGTTATTGAAGCTCGTGTCCGCGATTTTTCTTTATTTGACGTGTACAATTATTATAGTGTCTAACACACACACATACACACACACAACCAGGAATAGAACCACGACACTATGGAATCACAATGCTATTATGGTATAATGGAATCAGAATCACTTCATGAAACATCAATCACGTTTCTAGAAATTTTCAAGCAATTAAAAAAGAAATTTTACACAATAAAAAAAAGGTACACAATCACAGGCCAATGTGAATGACAGCAGATATGTGATTATAAAATTATTTAGAATTGCTCTATTCAGTGTCACACACAAATGAGGATTTTCTTTTGAGTCTGGTTCCTCTCAAGTTTTTTTTTTTCTGATTTCATCTCAGGGAGATGTTCCTTGCCAACACCACCTCTGGCTTGCTCATTAGGGATAAATTTATACATTTTTATATGCAGATTTCTGTAAAGCTGCTTTGTGACAATGTCCCAGTGTTAAAAGCGCTATATAAATACACTTGAAGCGAACTGTGGGATGAAATCGATAGCAGAACTCGGTAGTGGAGTCCCAGCACTACAGAAACGGTGCTGAGGAAATGGAAATGGAATGGAAGCAGAACGCAAAGGTAAACGCTAACACAGTGCGAGCACTACATTGTCAGAAATAGCCACGGTAACAACTCCACAGCTCCTTGGAAACAGAATCACAGCTTCTTGGAGTCAGAATCACAGTTCCTTGGAAACGCAATCACAGTGCAATGATAACAGAATCATAGAGCGATGGTAACAAAATCAGAAAGACATAAATGAGTTATCACTCTGAGGATTATTTCTTTTCTTTTTTTTTTTGCAGAGGCACAAAGCAGAAGCAGCGAACCAGATTTAATGTGCTACAGCAGGGATGTGCACATACACGTGTGCTCACACACACACACACACACACAACACGATCTTCTGTGCATAATAAAGCCGCTCGCTTGCTGCAGCAGACGCGCGAGACGGCACGCCTGAACACATTCCCACTGCTGAAGCTGATCTGCTGGCTGTCGCACTGCTTTCTGTCAGCGCTGATAGCTGTTAGCCACGCTGTTCAACGCGTCTGCATTTCAGTCACACACAACCATGGAGGGAATTTGTCAATTTGTCATCTGGAAAGCATGAGTGTGTGGCTTTAACGATGGGTTGCAGGACATCACGAGCACATGATTTCTAGTTGCTTCACATTTCACTGTGAGCCTGAAGGACTCCTCTAGTACAAGTAAGCATGGCAATATAAAACTTTTACATCACGATTATATTACCAGATCATTCATGTTCTACACCATACTGCGCTTTCGAACGGCATTGACGTCATCTTCAACGCACACAATTTAATGTCTGCGATGGTCTTCAAACTTTTTACACGACTATCATCCGCTGAGAATAATTATGGGATTGCCTTCGTCAAGAACATATGCGATATTCAAACTCCTCTAAAATAAGAAACCTGAGGAAACAGCTGTCCTTATGGTGCCTGCAGAATAGAACAGATGAGAAGAGCTCAGAATAGAATAACAGAATAGAAAAGCTCAAACACTAAAAATACTGCTGAACGAAACAGCTTCCTCCTGACTGGGACATATAATAATGTTGAGTTTTAAGACATAATGAACCAGTCTTGATCAAACCAGGTGTTAAATGCAATTCGTTACTATACCACAGTGCTGAATTCTCTGATCTGATTTGCTCAGGTGTTGATTCATTTCCTGTAACAGCACCTGTGCACATAATATAAAATCACAGATTTATAACAATATGATCGATCTAATATGTTATGACTTAATTAAACATGTTATTTAACAAACAAAAGCAAACAAACCATTGACGTGAGTAAGTTGATTTAAGGAGCTCTCTATTTAACATTTATGGAAGGAGTGTCGGTGCTTTGTTGCCAAGAGGTAAAGATGTTTCTTTAAAGTTTTGCACCACAGGAAATGATAAGAAGTGTTGAACTACATTTTTTTGTCTGATGATTGCTTTAGCTGCTATATTTCAAGTTGTAGCAGAAACATTTTCATATAAATATTAATCACAATATGGAAATACTATCACAATATTAATTGTAAATCTATAGACATGTCAGTCTATAAGAAACGTAATAACTGGTAAATTGTTTGTTGTGGGTTGTGCAATTTCATCCCTCCATCCATTTTCTGTACCACTTATCCTACACAGGGTCACAGGGAGCCTGGAGTCTATCCCAGGGGACTCAGGGCACAAGGCAGGGGACACTGTGGATGTGTTGCCAACCCTTCACAGAGCACAATCCCACACTCACACACCCATTCACACAGACATTCACTACAGACAGTTTAGAGATACCTTAGAAATCAGCATACAGCACATGTCTTTCTTTGGACTGGGGGAGGAAACCAGAGGAAACCCCCAGCAAGGCCTGTTGGGTTTTTTGTCTTATCATCCATAACTAAAAATAAGAAGAACTATGTAGGTTGAAGGATGATTATTTATGACATACTCCTGGCCTCACAATTCTCAGCTGAGGAAAAGGGCATGGATTAATCTGACCAACTCCTAAACATCCATCCATCCATCCATCCTATACAGCACTTATCCTAATGCTTCACAGGGAACCTGGAGCCTGTCTCAGGAGATTCAGGGCACAAGGCAGGGTACACTTTGGACAGGATGCCAATTTACTGCAGGGCACAGTCACACACTCACTCACATATTCATTCACACACTACAGATAACTTAGAGATGTCAGCTAGCCTACAACTCATGTTTTTGGACTGGAGAGGAAACCGGAATACCCAGAGGAAACCCTAAGGCATGGAGAGAACATGCAAACTCCACACACACATGGTGGAGATGGGTCTTGAGCCCCAAACCCTAGAGGTGTGAGGAAAATGTGCTAACCACTAAGTAAACCTAATAAAGATCAAATGACATATTAAATGTATTGCCAGGCTAACAAATATTATAAAATGTACATGAAAAAAAGTCTACAGAGACATTTCTACTCTGAAAAGTAACTAGATAAATGGCCCAATGAAACTAATTTCATCAAACAAACGACCATCATCAGTTTCATAATAAATGTTGAACACGACCCTCATATAACGAGTACAGAAATTTCAGTCTGTACAGAATTCCAGTTTCATGCTTCAAACCTTCTTGCAAACATATTTCACTAGTTACGCTGCCAAAGCACCTCATGACAACTCGAGGGTTTTTAACTGAAATAAGCGACTGATGAAACTTTGTAAGGGGCGTGGCCAAATCACAGCTCACAGAAATGATAATGTGTGC
Organism: Hemibagrus wyckioides; assembly: GCF_019097595.1. Lineage (NCBI taxonomy): Eukaryota > Metazoa > Chordata > Actinopteri > Siluriformes > Bagridae > Hemibagrus > Hemibagrus wyckioides. The sequence goes on along the minus strand of NC_080734.1, from coordinate 9,171,138 downwards.
AACGTTAAAATATTTCAAGTGCACTATATATATACACTATATTGCCAAAAGTATTCGCTCACCTGCCTCGACTCACATATGAACTTAAGTGACATCCCATTCCTAATCCATAGGGTTCAATATGACGTCGGTCCACCCTTTGCAGCTATAACAGCTTCAACTCTTCTGGGAAGGCTGTCCACAAGGTTTAGGAGTGTGTTTATGGGAATTTTTGACCATTCTTCCAGAAGCGCATTTGTGAGGTCACACACTGATGTTGGACGAGAAGGCCTGGCTCTCAGTCTCCGCTCTAATTCATCCCAAAGGTGTTCTATCGGGTTGAGGTCAGGACTCTGTGCAGGCCAGTCAAGTTCCTCCACACCAGACTCTGTCATCCATGTCTTTATGGACCTTGCTTTGTGCCCTGGTGCACAGTCATGTTGGAAGAGGAAGGGGCCAGCTCCAAACTGTTCCCACAAAGTTGGGAGCATGGAATTGTCCAAAATGTCTTGGTATGCTGAAGCATTCAGAGTTCCTTTCACTGGAACTAAGGGGCCAAGCCCAGCTCCTGAAAAACAACCCCACACCATAATCCCCCTCCACCAAACTTTACACTTGGCACAATGCAGTCAGACAAGTACCGTTCTCCTGGCAACCGCCAAACCCAGACTCGTCCATCAGATTGCCAGATGGAGAAGCGCGATTCGTCACTCCAGAGAACGCGTCTCCACTGCTCTAGAGTCCAGTGGCGGCGTGCTTTACACCACTGCATCCGACGCTTTGCATTGCACTTGGTGATGTATGGCTTGGATGCAGCTGCTCGGCCATGGAAACCCATTCCATGAAGCTCTCTGCGCACTGTTCTTGAGCTAATCTGAAGGCCACATGAAGTTTGGAGGTCTGTAGCGATTGACTCTGCAGAAAGTTGGCGACCTCTTCGCACTATGCGCCTCAGCATCCACTGACCCCGCTCTGTCAGTTTACGTGGCCTACCACTTCGTGGCTGAGTTGCTGTCGTTCCCAAACACTTCCACGTTCTTATAATACAGCTGACAGTTGACTGTGGAATATTTAGGAGCGAGGATATTTCACGACTGGATTTGTTGCACAGGTGGCATCCTATCACAGTTCCACGCTGGAATTCACTGAGCTCCTGAGAGCGACCCATTCTTTCAGAAATGTTTGTAAAAACAGTCTGCATGCCTAGGTGCTTGATTTTATACACCTGTGGCCATGGAAGTGATTGGAACACCTGATTCTGATTATTTGGATGGGTGAGCGAATACTTTTGGCAATATAGTGTATATATATATATATATATATATATATATATATATATATATATATATATATTATTCTATGTATACATTTGTGCTTAATCATTAGTAGGTCACATGACAGCTTTACTACCTTATGTAAAACCTCTGGAAACTGCCCTTTTCTGCTGAATGTCTAGATTTTATTATTCTGCATATTAAACTGTGCTTAATTTTGTTGGGAGATTGCTTCCTGGTGTGTTTTTATAATGCAGAATCTCTCTTAATAATGAAATCGTTGCCATCACGTCAATACAGACAGGCTATACATCACCTGGGGTTATTACTCCTGGGCATTTTATGGAAATGTAAAATATGCCCTAATCTTTCCAGACGTAATCTATGCATGTACAGTCTGTTAAAATGACTGATGTGACGGATTCAGACTAGACTAAAGCTACAGTGATACAACAATAATCACCAATTCTATCCACTACACTTATCCACTGCAAATAATTAATTTAATACAAAGCTATGGCCTTACAGTGAGGAATGTGGCAACTAGCGATGCATTGAAAGATATGTAGATACAGTATATGCATATACGTCACACTTGTCCATGTTTGAACATAAGACAAGCATGAAAACGGTTTTGCATTCAGGATTTGTATAAACAAAGATTCAAAACAGTAATGCAGCTCATGGCAGAGAGAATCGTGGTGTGGTAACACTCGTGCGAGAGACGTAAGAGACAGACGGAAGCTTCCGATGAACCTGTTCATACCCACATCCCTAATTACAGAGTCAACTTCACCAAGCAGCATAGTGACTCATCAGAACACACACACACACACACACACACACACAGCAAAACAGGACATCACAAACGTGGCATAGCTGAAGATATGAGGTTTTATTTTTTTAAACCAACAAAGAGCTCAGGTGATCTTTGCTTCACATACCGAGAGACTGACACACAATGAACTGTCAAACAAAAGTGATAAATTCACTGTATTGTAATCACACAACTCAATAACACCATTTTTGGTATAGCTTGTATAGCTTAGAGCTTTAGTGCTGCAATCTTGTTTTGGATTTAAGAGGATCATTCGCAGTCTTCCTGTTGCTCCTTTTGATTTTTGCCTCTTATCTTTGTTCTCTAAAATGTAGGTCAACATCTTGTAGCTTATTTTGAGCGATGTGCCACAGCTGGAATTAAACTCTTTATATCTACCCTAGTATGACATTAACAACAGTGCAATTTCAGATTCCCTTGTCACGGGGTACATGAGGCTCAGAATGAAAAAATATGTAAGGGCATGCTGTGATAAGGAAAAGAATCAGCATGAGGGTGGTGTGATGTGACCTGGTGTGAAGTGGAGTTCCCACCCTGAAGCCACTGTTCTCGAAAATGTTCTAACAACGCATCCTGAAATGTTTTATTCCTCACAATAATATGTGTCAATGATTTCAATCTTTTGTTTCTTAATGACATTAATGTGTGTTTAAAGTTTATTATGATTATAGTTGCATTTGATGTCATAAAATGGAGCAAAAAAAAGGAGCAAATTGTGATGGCTAGACATCATGTCTAGAAAACTGCAGCTCTTATGGGGTGTTCCCAGTCTGCAGTGGTCAGTATCAGTGGTCATGGGCGGCCAAGACTCACTGATGCATGTGGGGAGTGAAGCCTGGCCCGTGTGGTCCGATCCAACAGACTGTTGCTCAAATTGCTGAAGAAGTTAATGCTGGTTCTGATAGAAAGGTGTCAGAATACACAGTGCATGATGGGTCAGGGCTGTTTTGGCAGCAAAAGTGGGACTAACACAATATTAGGCAGTCGGTCATAATGTTATGCCTGATCGGTGTATCAGCTACAAACAGACATTCCATCACCATCATCTTTATATCTTTTGGACAGAAGAAAAAGGAAAGTCTTTTGCTGCATTGGACAATATAACGTTACAGCTTTATGCATTATAAAATGCTGACACTGGAGACTCCTTCCAGAAATGCTACATAAACACTTTCTAACAGAAATCTTATACTGTATTGCTCCTGGTGTTGAAAAACATTATTTGTTTGTACTTTCGAGGTGTAGCGTATAGCTCAAGCAAAAGTACTGGATTTTGAGACACTAGACACAAAACAGCTTTAATCAGGCTTAAATGTGAAAATGTGTCCCAAAAATAAATTCATTAATGACCCTTACTAATTTTTTTTTTTTCCGGATGGAGCTGGTTAACACTTTCCTAATGATAGCACCAGTTACTATGCAGCGACAGTGACAGCCAGCATCACAATGGTGCTAAACAAAACTGAAATGTATAATTAATACCAAGAACAATCTGTTGTGATATACAGCATTAGTATTTGAAACTAGCCTTATAAAGCTGGATTGGTTTCATAGCGTAATCTGGGGATTCTCTGATTCGATCTAGTAAATCATTTATGCTGGGAATGTGTGTGAAAACGAGTTAACTGACATTACAAAGACAGACTGCAGACAGTCAGATCAGTTACAGTGTGTATATGTCAGATTCGGAGCTTTATTGGCTACTGGCCAATAATCTGAGCTCTAACAGAGGTATAGATGTGATCATTAACAAAATAGGACTTTGTTCTTATAGTTCCTAGGTGCATAAAAGGATTGTACACAGACCCCTGTTGGAAAATTGCAGGATTTCAATTTAGGGGTTTTGTCAGATGGACAAAGATGAAGAACGCTTCTTTTTTCCCAGTGCGCAATAGTCAAATGATCCTAAAAGTACATGTCGCGCTGGGAACACAGACAAGACCGAGCATGTCTCAAGGCGTCTGCTGTTCTAAATCAGTCCTCTTTGATGGCACAGTGCTGATACGTTATTCTATACTGATTACATCTACAACTGCATTGGGACAGACTTGATCTCAACAGATAAATATTCCTACCTACTCCCTAATTCTACAGCAGTAACATTATGAATATCAGGACAGGTATACGTGCAGGGCTTCATCTCACTGCATTTGAGTTGAAGATCATTAATACAAACAGATAACAGAAGGTATATACACCGATCAGGCATAACATAATGACCACTGACAGGTGAAGTGAATAACACTGATTATCTCCTCATCATGGCACCTGTTAGTGGGTGGGATATATTAGGTAGCAAGTCAATATTTTGTCCTCAAAGTTGATGTGTTAGAAGCAGAAAAAATGGACAAGTGTAAGGATTTGAGTGAGTTTGACAAGGACCAAATTCTGATGGCTAGACCACTGGATCAGAGCATCTCCAAAACTACAGCTCTTGTGGGGTGTTCCCGGTCTGCAGTGGTTAGTATCCATCAAAAGTGATCCAAGGAAGGAACAGTGGTGAACCGGCGACAGGGTCATGGGCGGCCAAGGCTCATTGATGCACATGGGGAGCGAAGGCTGGCCCGTGTAATCCGTACTACTGTTGCTGAAATTGCTGAAGAAGTTAATGCTGGTTCTGCTAGAAAGGTGTCAGAATACACAGTGCATGACGTGTCAGGGCTGTTTTGGCAGCAAAAGGGAGACCAACACAGTATTAGGCAGGTGGTTATAATGTTATACGTGATCGGTGTACATACACTGAATTTTTAGTGTGGTCAAATAAATTCTTTAGTTTGCCCACCAGACAAGTGCAAGCTCCAAGATGCTGCTCAGTCTTATCATTTCGTCAAAACGGAGTAGTTAATAAAAACTGCTAGATCAGATAATGTAGTATAGCTATTTAGTTAACTCGTAGAAGTGTAACAGTATAATGGTTTATATATAAAGAGACCAGGCTCTTGATTGGATATCTCCGCGTAATGAAAAATACATGCATAATAAAGTAGACTTTTCATTACGAAATCCTGCCTAAAATTACAGGAAGTGTAATAAAAAAATTCAACGTATTCAAAGCCACACTCACTCCTGTTCAAAAGTAGCTTCCTCAATTTTGTCTTGAGGTTTGAAAAAATTAAAAACTAGACGGAAACAATGTGCTATATTGGTCAAATATGTGTGCACCAGCATTAATGCCACTCCCTCCAGGATACTGCCCTTTTTTGATTGCAGAAATGTACACAAAATCAAGCAAATATATTTTAAGGAGTTTGCAATTTTTCATTAAAAGCAAAAAAAATTCCAAGGTACATTGCAAATTTGGGGGAAAAAAGCTCCAGCAAAATCAAGCATTTTTAGCGGCAACATTTACAAAACAGCAAAAAGGACTATATTACTGCAAAAATGCAGTTTATACATTTTACACACCAAAAGAATTGTCTTTTTCTCAAAAAAACAAAACAAAACAAAACAAAAAAAAACAAACAAAAAAAAGGAGTCTCAGCTGGACTTGGGTGGTCACCCCTTACTTTCTGTAAATGGAGATTGATTGATTGATTGATTGATTGATTGATTGATTGATTGATTGATTGATTTATTTATTTATTTATTTATTTATTTATTTATTTATTTATTAATTAGTATGAGACAGAATCTATTAGTGTATACAATTATCTATTAGTGTATACATTTAACATTAGCTGACTATATTTAGTAGAGATGGCAAATTGACCAAAAAAAGGTCAAATACTGTAAACAAGCAAAACAGGGAAAATAAATAAATAAATAAATAAATAAATAAAGCAAACAGGCAATTTTTTTCCCTTGAAATATTAAACAGACCTACGACAACATGTTAAGCAGAAATTATTACAGACACCAGCAAACTACTAAGACTGCATATTAAAATTTCTCTCTCCTCTACTGTCCTTAAACCTGAGACGATAGAAATGTTCATTTTTTCCTGTCTTTTTTTAGGCTTTAGTTCTGGACGGTTAAATTGTTTATTTTTAAAATCCGGGGAAAAAAAAAAAAAAAGATCGTGGGCAGGGAAAAATCAATATCAAGTCTAGTGCGAAGTGAACATTGTTTCTTTAAATCCAGCATTCTTTATCAGTACCTCACTACCACTACACTACGACACTAAAACTGTATGAAGTAAAGAGTATTGTTTTAGACTTTGGTCCATGGAGACTCAGCAAACTCTCAGAAACGCCTCTCATACTCAAACTAATCTCATACACGCCACTTGGATATACTAAGTGGGTGTGTGTAGTGAGTCACGGTATAGCATGTCATGTCATTATCAAGTGTTAAAAGCAGCTCTTTTGTAAACAGTCATACATGGGGAGTCTGTGTCCACAGAGGGGAGCAAAAATGATCGACTGGGCGCAGTGTCTTGATTCTGAGTGCAAATTAAAACTACTGTTACAATGATCATCCTTTATTTTTATTGAAGCACTGCTTAAATGAACGGATATTCACCGAGAACTGTTACATCCTCTGTTATACTTTTTAAAAATATAAAACAGTAAAGAAGTATGTGATTTCAGATAGCTGTTATTTCTGGAAACTGGGAAGTGCTGAATCAAATGATTCACTTAGGCAGTTCAGAAGAGTCAAATGAGTCGTAACTCATACAATATACACTCGAATTATGAAAACGAGCACTAATTTGAACATTAGACTGTTGGCAGGAACACACACACACACACACTCATGCACACATTTATGTACATCGCTCTACTTCAGCCAAGTTCACTAAAATCACACTGTCCCACAAATTCCCTTTAACACATCACTGAAACCATAGGTGTGTGCAAGCGCTCACAGGAGCTCAGGATTGTGTGTCACAGCCCTGCATGCCTCCAAGCATCTGATCCCCCTAGCCACCACTCCATTAGGGCAGTTATTAAAGCGGCCCTGTGACAAAGTCCACAGATTAAAGGAGAATGAATGAGATTAAACAGTCTCCTCTACAATCTCGTTTACCTGAGCAGGGGCACACTATCAGGATAGAAACGGGGAATAAAGAAACATTACACTACATTCACACACACTTATACACATCTGAAAAATTCAGATATCAAAATGAGACATTTTATGGAAATTAAATGAAAGGGGATGCCCAGGGAAAAGTACATGCTTTCAGAGTGGTCAAAAAAATGAACGAGTTCTAAGCTACTCAAATAGTAAGTTTTCTACAGTGATGTTAAACACTCAGTGCTTATTATTACAACCCTGATCAGCATTCAGACCACCTGCCTAATATTGTTTAAGTCCCATTTGTGATGACAAAACTACTGCAACTCATTGAAGCATGGTCCCCACAAGGTGTGCTGAAGGTGTGCTGAAGGTATCTGGCACCAAGATGTTAGCAGCAGATCCTTTAAATCTTGTAAGGTGTGAGGTGGAGACTCCATGGTTCAGACTTGTTTGTCCAGCATATCCCACAGACGCTTGAGGATTGAGATCTGGGAAATTTGGAGGCCAAGTCAACGTCGTGAACTTTTTGTCAAACCATTTCTGAACAGTTTTTGCAGTGTGACAAGGTGCATCATCCTGCTGAAAGAGAACACTGCAATTAGGGAATGCAGTTGCCATGAAGGGCTGTACTTGGTCTGTCAGGTGATATGCAGCCAACTAACATCCACATGAATGGTAGGACCAAAGGATTTCCAGCAGAACATTGCCCAGAGCATCACGCTGCCTCCACCAGCTAGCCTTCTTCCCATAGTTCCTCCTCCCCAGGTAAGTGACGCACATGCACCTGCACATCCATCCACAAGATACACCTTTCTATCATAGCCAGTATGAACTTTTCAGTGCTACAGAAGCATTTTTGTGGGATCAGACGAGGCGTGCTAACCCTATGCTCCCCAAATACATACAATGAGTCTTGGGTGCCCATGACCCTGATGCAGATTCCATGGCTGTCCATCCCTAGGCTTCTTTTGTAAGGTATTAACTAGGAACACCCTGCCTTTTTGTAGAAGCTCTGACCTAGCTGTCTAGCCATCAAAATTTTATTCTTTATTCTTAGCCAAATCCCACCCACCAGTTAAGCTTATCATTTGAAAGCTACAAATCTGCGATGGAGAAGGCTAACACGTGCTTTCTCCGACACACACGAAGCCTGTGGATTACCGATTAGGCTGCGATACGGGGCACTATCCATCCTCTTCCACATGCATGAGCTCACAGATCTTAATAAGGAGAGATAGTTTGCCACCCCCTCCGTCCAGACAGCACGGCCAGTTTTGTTCTCTTACATCCCTGTTATAGCTGTGGCACTGTCTGGATTTGAACTTATGATCTCTGGTTGGTCGGGTGAACACTTTTCTGTTGCACTGTACAGTAGCCACGAATTTATTAAAGACAAAAAAATTAAATGTATAAATACACCACCGAAAATTATCAGCTTCCAAGCTCCATAGAGAGAGGAAAGGAAAGTCCCTGAGATGACATAAGGTAGGAGCCAGACTCAAAAGGGAACACATCGTCTTCTAGCTGACACCAGATAATGTGATTCTAAATTCAAACAGTACTAACAGTGTTGAAAGGATGTTCAGTAAGAGCATATTATGAAGAGGAGTCCTGGGATGAACACAGGACAGTCTTTATGATTATATCAGGCAGAAACCTACAGCATGCAGGTGAGATCATCCACTGAAATACGGGAGACTTGGGCATAAACTGTTTTTGGAGGGTGTTTCCACAACAGCAAAAGGTTAGTACAGAAAGCTCCAATCAGAAGTAGAGAATCAGGATACATTAATGTACATACATGATATTCTGATTTTGTGTGTGTGTGTGTGTATAAAAACAGGTGACCAGAGATCTCGCCACTGCTCAGGTATGCATGTGGGAAATTTCCCCACTATACGTCTTACAAAATAGTGACCAGATTTACCAAATGACCCACTGACCTGCCTAGTCATGAGGTTCATACCACATTAAGATGCACCACGTCCTCTCTTAGTTTATGATATTTTCACATTACTCCATAACGACACTGGAGTGGTGAAGATACTTTGCTGTGCCCATTATAAAAATATGATTATCTAGAATGTCTATAGAAAACAAATAAGAATGGAATGATAAATATAATAAATGAAGAAATGATAAATGAGCTATATAAAGTAATGATAAATGAGCTAAATGCAGTAAATGAGGCTTTGGCTCTGACAGTGGTCTAAAATTAGCTGCTGTGTGAAGCTGGAGCCGATTCATGTGTGCTTTGATGTACATGTGAGCGCCTACGCAATCCTCATCCAGCCTGTGCTGCTACAGCTGAGAGAGAAAAGGAAAGGAAAGAGAAAGAGATGCATGCTGTCTGCTGGAGAGGCAAGCATGCTCATTGGCCATTCAGTCCACATCCATCCATCCATTCCATCCATTCCGTCTATTGGCTGAAGCACATTTAAGGTTGTGGTCAGTGCAAATGACTGTAAGAGCACTGTGTGTGTGTGTGTGTAATCCGCATACTGTGACCCATGATGCCCTCACAACCCCCACCCCCGGCCCCCCTCCTGTGTGTCTTACGGCAGCTCAGCTAGGTGACAGGAACATGGCTGCAGCCCCATTTTATCATGCCCAGCTTTGGCTGGTTTTTAGGTCAGCGTTCACAAAGTTGACAGTGCTAAAAAGGAAAAGCAGGTGTGTTTGGGAGTGTGTGAGCTGATACAAAAACACTCCAGGAGCCAAGAACACGCGCAGCACTACAGTCACTCCTGATAGCTGACGAGATATGCACAGAGCTCCCGCTTAAACTCTCTTGAAACTGAGCACGAATGGAGAAAACACACAGTGAGCCCTGCCTGTGTACAGCCTGACAGATGTGTGTGTGTGTAGGAGAGACACATACTGGGTGGAGATTTCTAAAAGGTCAGATGATTATGGGTGCAGTGGTTTTGTGTTTGAGGAACAAATATATTCCGTGCATGCCGCTACTCAACTCAATGAGCTTTTTTGGTGATTATAAAGCACACACACACAACGCATTACATTTTTAGATGACAGTAATTGCTTAACCACTTATCATAGATTAGATTCATCATGATGATGTTTTAAAGAAACTGACTTCATGTTTATCTGCACTCAGAATTTTGATAAACAGCAAAGGAGCATCACCAATCAATATATCAATTATTAATCATTGTATAATATATCTTACATTTACAACACAGATATCAGAAATATTTATGATATAGATGTCGGAGAAACAATCCACTAATTTTTTTTTTTAAACTTACATTTTATTGGCCTTTAATATTCTTGTGTGTTTTTCATCTGCATTGTGCCGTGCTACTATTCATGTGAGCTGTGAAGGACACCTTCATATCAGGTTATTATCATTAACAAAAAAATAGTAAAACCTGTTAATGAACTGAACAACAGAATTAAAGTAGATACAGAATATGTATATATATATATATATATATATATATATATATATATATATATATATATATATATATATATATATATATATATATATATAAAATTTTTAAAAAAAAATTTCAATATTCTTTTTTCATTTTGTTTTTTTGTGTAGCTTGAGTTTTATTTCAATGTGAAAAAATGGTGGCTGTCAGTGTGTCAGTGAGTCAGTGTGCTCTGGCAATACTTTAATTATAAACACTAAAAAGAACGAGCGTCAGTTGTAGCTGGTGAATAAACTGGGGAAATTCACGTGCTATGAAAAGTGCCTGTGACTTCATCCAGAGTCACAGATTGAGTAAATCATGTGAGAACGCCTTGATGTAAGCGTGCTGACTGCATGCCCTGCCGTGTGTTAGCAAATTAGAAATGCAAAATAATAACAGAAGAGTATAGTTTAGAATAGAATAGTTTTGGTCAAAGGGGTGTCAAAGTCAAATTCTTCCCAGGTTGCATGTCAGTATTTTTTGGAGCCTGTGTATAAGGTGTTTCTAGGAGATAGAAGCACAAAAGCAACCCCCCCTATGTATGTATGTATGTATGTATGTATGTATGTATGTATGTATGTATGTATCTATCTATCTATCTATCTATCTATCTATCTATCTATCTATCTATATAAATAAATATATGTGTGTGTGTGTGTAGAGAGAGAGAGAGTGAGAGATTGATTGATAGATAGATAGATAGATAGATAGATAGATAGATAGATAGATAGATAGATAGATAGATAGATAGATAGATAGATAGATAGATAGATAGATAGATAGATCTGTCTTGAATGGGGTCCCATATTTATCTTTATTTATATTTATCTCCCACATCTGTCTCTCTCTCTTTCTCTCTCTCTCTCTCTCTCTCTCTCGCTATATATATATATATATGTAGAGAAAGAGAGAGAGAGAGAGAGAGAGAGACATAGATAGATAGATAGACAGATAGATAGATAGATAGATAGATAGATAGATAGATAGATAGATAGATAGATAGATAGATAGATAGATAGATAGATAGATAGATAGATAGATAGATCTGTCTTGAATAGGGTCCCATATTTATCTCCCACATCTGTCTCTCTCTCTCTCTCGCTAAATATATATATATATATATATATATATAGAGAGAGAGAGAGAGAAAGATAGATAGATAGATAGATAGATAGATAGATAGATAGATAGATAGATAGATAGATAGATAGTATATGTATGTACATATGAAGATATATATTACAATATATTGTTATATAATAAAAGCATTGTTTTGAAATATTTATACTTCACTCGAGTATTATTGAAACTGAATACTTATTACAGAACTCTTCATTATATTTTCTTGAACCCCCTAAAAAAAATACTTTTCTCTCCTTACAATTTTATTTAGATTTTCATCTCAATGAAAGAATTTCTCAAAGTTCTCTTCTCTAATCCAGCCAGTGCCCATATACTATACATCATTTGGACGAGATCCCATTTACATTTCGGTTAAAACTTCATCAGTGTAGAAACAATGACCAAGATTTAAAGCAATTCATCATCGGCAGTGAATTTCTATGGTGTTTAAACAGTATCATTAATAGCGAGAGCGAGGGCGGCTGACCTGAGCATATGGAACAGTGTTAGTGAGCATGCTTATTAACAGAGAGCATGAGGTGCTGTGAATTGTGAGCACACAAAGCACTCAACAATGACACGCACATGGTTTGCTTTTGCTAGCACACATGAGCTCACGATTGCAGCTGAATTTTGAGATTTTGGGGGTGGGAATAAGATGTGTGTGGTGTTTCATCCCTCACAAATGATTTCATTTCTTCTGGAAACAGATCTTGATCTCATTCAAAATGGCGGTGAAATATAGTCGAGGGAAAGTTAATTAAAACAAACAAATGTACTAATTTTAGAAATGGAAATGATCGAAAACCACGAAGAAATAAAAAAAAAGCATTTTAAAGGGACCTTGTGCTGTGTCCCTAATAGGAAACTCCATCTCAGGAGGACAATCATTGCCCAAACATGCTGTCTACCCAGGAAGCCTCCTTCCATAAGGAATCCTCTTTTGAAGCATCTGGGGATAACAACCGTGTGTGAAGCATGTCATCATGTGCTGTAAAACAGATTTGTTGGTGCATATACCTACAGTACTTGTGCCACAGTGTCACACTCCATCTTAAGCTGAAACACAGCAGGTATATGACGATCTGAAGTCTGATACTGCTTTTCAAACACAGTATTACTACACATCTTACAAAACACTCGAGGAAGATCCTCCATCTGCTTGATTTTCATTTATGTGACATGCATCACATCATACAAACACACACACACACACACACACTTTCATTTCTGCATCCAGGATGACCACATCCATCTGCCAAAGAGTGAGCGACACTCTCGCTCGTTGAGCCGCTGCATGCATGTCAGGCTCCGAAAACCAATTGGACTGAGAGTTGCCATGCCAACCAAAGCTCCCTTCAGTCGGAGAAAAGTGCGTGTCGCATCACGTGACCCCGCGGCCATTGGGGAAGACAGAAAGGGAGGTGGAGACGCAAAGGCGCAGCCTTTCGTGGGCTCGTGGCTCTGACGGTATGACACAGATCAGTCATGGCACAAATCACTCATATCCTTATAATATCCTCATAATTCTCACACTCAGTCCACTGACCAACGTTTATCAAGAGGTCACACTCAATCTTCTGTAAGTTGTGTATGTTGAGCATGACTGATTTTGTCTGACAGTTAAAAAATCTGCCAGGCAAATCAGTGATTTCAACTTTTTTTCTATATTAAGAGCTCATTCATCAAGACTTATATGCCATACTCTTCATATAATCTAAGCCTAAATATAAACCAGTATAGAAATGTGGTGTAACAAAGAAAAACACAGTTTTTTTTGCGAGGAGACACGGATTTAACGTATCTGGAAGGAGTCTCCAGTGTCTGTACTCTTCCAATCACATGGAAGTCTTCAGGATGGAGGACTCTGAACTTCCTTTCTCAGTAACATCATGGGCTGTGTTTTTGTCTTATTAACTTCATGAGAGAAACAAAGGAAGACTAGTTAAAAAACAAACCAAAAAAACTACCATTTATAGCTGCTACAACGGCACAGCCTTATTTCATGGAAGATGACATTTATGTGTATCAAATGTCAAACTATCAAACTATGTTGCTACCAGGATGAGGATTATGGGGAGGTACTGAGACTCACTGATTCAGATTTATCCTTCTGAAATAATGTAATTCTAAAAGGTTTGGAGTAAACAATAAGAAATTAAATTAGAATTAAATTAGGATGTTTTGTTATTTGTTAACTTAGCAGTCAATAACTTGGAAGCATAAATGCTGTCCAAATTTGCTGCCTACATCAGTGGCCATCTTCCAAAAGGAAGAAATTGGTAATGACAATATATTTTTTCAAATAAAGTGTGCACGATAACAATATTTTATAAAATTGTTTAACCGATTATTAGAACTTTCCGGGAGTCAAAAACATGCTGTACACGAACGTCTAAAGAAACATGGCTCTGCCGGATGTTTATGAAACATATAGGTTTTGTGTAGAATTTACATTATTAACAAGGCTTTTAAGGACATAGTGTGTTTACAAGACTTCAGCATAAAGCAAAAAAATGGGTGTATACTTATTAGGGACCTTAAATATGGACAAATACCGATCATCTAAAAATAGACATCTCTGGTACCTGGTCCCATGCTAATACACAGAAAAATAAATAAATCCAACAGCAAGAAAGAGTGGGTTCATGTGAATATTAATGAGGTTTAATACTATAATGCCATGGACAAGGTAACATTTCTATTGCATATCTCACAGAAAGTGAAAAAATCAGGAAACATCAATATTTTATCTTTTTATTTCGGATAAAAATCGTAAATGCATTGTTCAGGTCAACTGACCCATTTTATGTTTGCACTAAAAGCGTTTTGCATTTGTCGTAAATCATCCGCATTTGCAGAATCATTTTTGAGAGCCGCGTTTCATAACCAGTGACAGCAATAATCTTTTGTTTTCTCGTGCTTTTATTTTTGTATTTGAAAAATCATTTCAAAATAATAAACATTAATTGAAACATTGTTCTATTTCAATTTTTTTTGTATAATTATGCCACCAAGGTCTTCATTATAGTACATTTTGTAATACAAATCATATATCACAAAAACAAATAATGAATGTGATCTAGAAAAGGACTTATGTTTTTTATTTTCTGTTGTGTAAAAATCTTCCCAGGTCAAATTGACACAAACAGTACTACATATATATATATATATATATATATATATATATATATATATATATATATATATATATATATATATATGTATATATATATATATATATATATATATATATGTATATAAAATTTTTTATTTATTTATTTTTATTTTGCTATTTCATTTCTGTTAAATATTTCCAAGCTACAAAGGTTTCATATATTAAAATACCAGCACACACTGGTTAATAATTTAATTTGGATTACTACTGATGATGGAATATTGCACTACAATCAAGGTTTTAGACGCTACAGCTGTCTTCTCATGCTTGGTTTTTGCCATTTTTTTGCAGCTTCTATTTTGAAAACAACTAAATGACAGCCTTGCATGTGGGATGCTCTATAGACCAAAGGTAGGTTGGACCACACACTTGGAAATTTGCTCTGATGATACATTATCCAAAATATTATATCACACCCTGTATACATTTGGCTGGGTTTAGCATGTAGTACTAGTGTAGAGTAGTATGTATAAGATGCCATTTTGACCACTGACCTCAAATTGTCTGTGTGAAAACTCAAGCTGAATCCATTTTGTATTGATTCTTGATTCCCATCACCTGTAATCAAATATTTTTGGAAACAACTCTCTGTGCTAGTTTTAGCTACATGATAACAGGTCCAGACAATTGAGTCAAATGGACCTTCTCACCTTGTAGGCCTGCGACAATTCATATTAATCAGCCAGGTGGTGGCAAGAGATCTTTGGCGGTCTCTGCTGGATTGTTTATCTTTAAGTTTAGGAAAGGTATGACTAAAATTGGAACATGTCTAGATAATTCTAATACGAATTTTATGTCTTTGAATACATATATTTTGAAATACGGAAAATTCAGTAGAATTATTGAGCAGTGAAATTTATTCTGGCTGTATTTGCATGTGTGTGTGCGTGAGGGAGATAGAAAGAGAGAAAGAAAAAAAAGAAAAAGAAAGAAAGAGAGAGAGAGAGAGAGAGAGAGAGAGAGAGACAGAGAGAGAGACAGAGAGAGAGAGAGAGAGACCAAGCGGAGATTTCTAAAAGGTCAGACGACAACGAAAGACCAATTTACTTTGTGATATCTCTCTCCTCCTTCTATTTACCCTGCCGTCTCTATTTACCTCACCCCACACTGTCTACACGTAGAGTGTGTGTGTGTGTGTGTGTGTGTGTATGTTGGTCACAGTCATTCGTCACAATGGCGAAGAGACACCCTGTGATAAATATCGGGCAGTGCCTGGATCAAATGTCAACTCCACGCCACCGCACGACCAATCTGTTACAAGACAAGCATGACGCCTGTGTACGAGTACGGGGCTGATGTCTGTGTGTGTGTAACTAATTACATATACAGATGTATGATGGCCAAGAAGGTGCAATTCAAGGCAAGTGATCAATAAGTCATGGTACCTGGGTTATGGAAGGATCACCAGTTATTAGAAATTTTTTACTTTAAGTATAGTGAAATTTGATGGGTTGAGAAGGCTCCTGTCCATCAACAGTCATACCGACACTGTACATAGGCCTCCAGCACTCCGTAATTACCTGTTTACCAGATCAAGTGAAGGTGTGACCTCTGGGTCTGTCAGTCTCAGTGAAGGACTTGTAGTCTTTGTGCCTGCCACACCTTGCATGTGTGTGAATGATTAGAAAAATGCCTGACACAACTTATGTGCCAACAATCAGTTACATGATCGTAATATTCTGAAAATTCCTACTCAACTTAAAAAACAGATGGTTTTTGACCAGCGCTAGTCAGGTAGAGGATAAAAGAAAAGCTTTTTTTGGAGCTGTTTGAAGTTGTAAGACAGAAGCCTTTCATGACAGCATCCCAAAAATTCATGGCGTTAAACTTTGTCAAGTGTCACTGGAACCACAGTTTCAATAAAGGTTTGTGGTCAGATACAACCAAAATGAAACACAGCCTCAGCAAATTTGGTGGAAAATTGCGACCGCACACAAGGAAAGGTCCAAACCTCCACTGTAAAATAGGGTAGTGGATCGTTTCCACTTTCGCCCTTTGAAGCTTGAGGTCCAGAGTCTCTTGTGACGAATGATGGCATAGAAATTCTCCCAGGATATTTTACCCCAAAACCTGGTTGCTTTTGCAAGATTATAATGTGACTCCTAAGTAATATTACAACAAAATATGCGTCAAGAAGGTTGCAAGAGCAACAACAAAATCAATATGTTCCATTTGCCATCTTCAGGATTCAAACCCCAAAAAATAAAATAAAATAAAATAAAATAAAATAAAATAAAGGAGCTTGGAATGCTGTGCACTGATGAGCCTTAGATACGTTACAGAAAGTGGATCAGTGCTGCTATTCACTTCTGGGTAGGCCAGATATTAATTGTGGATGCGCTGGATAAGTGAGATTTGTTTAGGAATGCTTCTTAGGAACAAAAAAAAGTATTCAGTGAAAATGATCCAGTACAACATGTCTGGGATTCATTTTGGCCCAGGGTGCCAATAATTCTGGAACCGACTGTAGATGCTGGAACTCCATTCCGGTCGTGACGTACCTCGTCCTGGCGTTCTAATTGCTGGAACCCACACGCTGTGTGTTCTAGTGCCAGGATTCCACGCACGCGCTTAAGCGTTCTGCTTTAGAACCGGCAGCCGGAATATTAGCGCGCTGGAATCAGAGGCGAGTCGCTGAGCGCCGCTGCGTGTCACGGCTCCTCTCCCCCGCCCCCTCCGCGCGCGCCTCTATAGGGGGTGGAGGTGACTGTGATGGGAAGAAGAGTGTGTGTGTGTGTGTGTGTGTGTGTGTATGGGGGGGGATTGGTGAGAGCGGGGTTTCCCTCATCTTCTCCATCGCTACACATCATCACCTTCACCAAAAAACGGCTTCTCGGAGGAACAAAATGCCGATAATATCAGGCTTGGCGGAGAGGAGGCAGCCGAAACGCGGTGGCCATTTTAAAGCTCTGCTGTTAGTCTGAGAGATATCGACCAGCAGCAGCAGCATCACACAACCCCGCCGTTCACCAACAACACGACGGATACGGCTTCCCCCCCCCTTTACACACGATAAAAGGCTTTGTCGCTACCTGCATTTCACACATCACATCCAAATAACCTCACACTCGACACCCACTGAAGCTACATCTACCATCTCAGACATTTAGAGGCTTCTGTCGCTTTCTGTCATTCACAAGTCACAAATCATCCCATATCTATTTATCGCCATGCAGAGCTGAAATGAATGCGTGATGCAGGGAAACCCGCACCTGTTTCCTGAGCAGATGCAATCAGCTCGAGCAATTCAGCATTGTCCATTTTTCAGCTCGCACATCTCAGGATTCACGTTTTTTGGACAATCCGAAAATAATAATGATAATAATAATAATAACAACCTAATTCACATACACCGTTTTTTCCCCCCAGTAGATATGAATACATATTGCCATAGCAATACATCAGACTGTGTATATACCAGTCTACACACTACAGCCGCTTATAGTATTATTATTATTCACGTTTTATCCGCCTTAGGTGAATGAAATTGTGTAAGTACAGGGGAAAATAGGGGGCTTTAAATCACCGAGGGGCGCAACGCTGACAGATGTGACACCGCTGGAGAAACCGCTGCAACCAAAAAAAAAAAAAAAGCCGCATCACAGACGCACACATGTCTCATTCAGCGTTTATGAATTAAAAACTGATATCACGAAAAAAAGCATATTTACCTGTGAGGACGCCGACCCGGATCTGGTGGTCGTGGTTCGTTAAGATCATCCCGTCCGACGCCATGGTTACCAGCGCTGAGAACTCCGCGCGCAGACCCCGAGTGTCGAGCGCACCGAACTCGGAAAAGGGGCGGGGCCTGGAGAAGGGAGACGGGAGGGGGAAGCGGGGAAAGGGGGGGGCGGGATCGAATGGAGAGCAGGGGAGAGTAGCCGATCGAAGATTTCGCGACTTCGGCTGTAGTGAAGATTTGTCAGAGAGGTGACCATTAGATGAGAGAGAGAGAGAGAGAGAGAGAGATCGGCTGCATTCCAACGCGCCCTCGTCTGACGTCCTCTTAGGGGACCGTTCTATTAATTTATCAGCTCAGGTGAAGTTTGTTAGAAGAGCCCTTGGAGGCTCAAGGGACTGAGTCAACATGATTGAAGACTAAAAAGAGTGGAACTTACCCAGAAGGCCGTGCGATATGACGCAATTACGTGTAAGCAGAAGCAATAAAATATTTCATACTATATAAAAAAAAGGCCCACTCAACATTTTGTATTAATGGTGAATTCAGGTTTATTGGGACAGTTGAACTTAGCAGCATACCCTGATCAGGCACAACATTATGACCACTTGCCTAATATTGTGTTGGTCCCTGACCCTTGCACTGTGTATTCTGACACCTTTCTATCAGAACCAGCATTAACTTCTTCAGCAATTTGAGCAACAGTAGCTCGTCTGTTGGATCGGATCACACGGGCCAGCCCTCACTCCCCACGTGCATCACTGAGCCTTGACTGCCCATGACCCTGTCACTGGTTCACCACTGTTCCTTCCTTGGACCACTCTTGATAGATACTGACCACTGCAGACCAGGAACACCCCACAAGAGCTGCAGTTTTGGAGATGCTCTGATCCAGTGATCTAGCCATCACAATTTGGCCCTTGTCAAACTCGCTCAAATCCTTACTCTTGTCCATTTTTCCTGCTTCTAACACATCAACTTTGAGGACAAATGTTCAATTGCTGCCTAATATATCCCACCCACTAACAGGTGCCATGATGAGGAGATAATCAGACTTATTCACTTCACCTGTCACTGCTCATAATGTTATGCCTGATCAGTGTATATTTTTTGGCCTGATAAGTTCATATCACTATTTATATGCATACAACAACAACAATACACAACACAATTCAACTCAACGGTTGGTTCATTTTAACCCATTAGGCTAGGTAGAGAATCATATCGAATCCCGAAATAAACCAATGTTAAAAATAACCCAACACTGGAAATATGCTGGTTGAGTTGTTTGTAACTGTATTTGAGTTGGGTTATTTTCTTTCTGTGTATCTGTATAACACATACTGCTGTAAGTTGTGTAGCAATGTTATAAGGAAGAGTGAGACAAAATTCATCCAAAATGATATACGAGACTGATAAACTCCTACAGAAACATTCATGATATTGTGGTTGTGCATGTCACTGCATTAAAGTGGGTACTTATTTCATGTACCTATCTAAGTGAACTACATAAGGTATACGATAATGACTTCTATACCCTACACATGCTGGATTTAATAGTGAGCTACTCTGGGATTCAGCTCTCTAAACTCATAAATGCATTCCAAAGGCTTGGAAATGTTACCTTCTATACTGTTTGAAGTCTGTAAACACAATGGGATTCAGCTCTTATCTCCCTATATGAGTATAAAAGTCTACACTAGATATTAAATCATTGAATCTAACATTATGCAGTGCACTTCACACTACCATATGCAAGGCGAGTAGGGAATCATTTAGGATTCCGCTCTCTGTTTCCTATAAATGCACTAAATAGTGTACACTATATAAATGACTATTTTTACAACTGTATGTATTGCACTGCACTCTGTGGCAAAAATGGGGCTAAGTCTAAGAAATTTTAATGGAGCAATCAATAAAAAGTTAACAAGTAAGTGAATACTGCAGTAACATGCAAGAGAATGCATAATAACATTTGATTTCCATTGTATTGTTTGTTTTCCCAAGTCTTTGGGAGAAACCTAGAGAAAGCCTCTTTCAAATGGAATATCAGTGCTGTGCTACTGGCCACACAGGTGGTCAGTAGTAAACGTTTGTCCAGTCAGTTTAAGGTTAATAAGTGGCTGTTCATTAGTTGAGTATTTCTTCCCACTAATACCTTTGCCTACATTTCTCTATAGTCATATATTGTCATATATAGTAGCCATAAAGTGACATTTTAACGTCAGACACATTTCAAGAGTTAAACTAAACATTAAAAAAATCTAAACAAAAAAGGGAGAGCAGAAATCCCTGTACTCCTGTTGCTGTGTGCTTTTTGTACTTATCATGGCACCTTGAATATTTTCACATTTGAGAGATTAGGAATATAAATGAAGTTAGGTATGTGGTAGGTAATGTTGGATCTTGGTGCAAGGAGCACTACATTTCCACCAGTAACTAAAATTTGAAGCAGATCTTTCTTTTTTCTTTTGTGATTTTTCTCATACCTTTACTTTCATACTGGAAATAAATGTAAGTCTATGAATTTTTACTTTAATTTCATCAGTCATTTGAAACCTTTGAACACCAAAATTTGTTTTAGACATTAATTGCACATTTATTTGAGGAAAGAATTAAGGTATTTTTGCCACCTCTGGAAGTTGTCCAGGCCAGAACATTTTTTTCTCTATTATATTTTGGTACACTGTAGTACAAGACAGTGGTGAGACCGGCCATGCTGTATGGTTTAGAGACAGTGGCACTGAGGAAGAGACAGGAGTCAGAGCTGGAGGTAGCAGAGCTGAAGATGTTGAGGTTTTCTTTGGGAGTGACAAGGTTGGACAGGATTAGGAACGAGTACATCAGAGGGACAGCTCATGTTGGACGTTTGGGGGACAAAGTTAGGGAGAAGCCAGATTAAGATGGTTTGGACATGTTCAGAGGAGGGAGAGTGAGTATACTGGTAGGAGAATGTTGGACATGGAGCTGCCAGGCAGGAGGCAAAGAGGAAGGCCAGAGAGGAGGTATATGGATGTAATAAATGAGGATATGAAGCTAGTGGGTGCAAGTGTTAAGGATGCAGAAGATAGGGATAGGTGGAGAGAGATGATTCGCTGTGGCCACCCCTGAAGGGAAAAGCCGAAAGAAGAAGAAGATTTTGGTACACTGTAGCACTGAACTTTACCACAGCAAATCATAACCCTTGGCTGAACCCATATCACAACATCCCCTCCTGCTTGCTTTACAATAGCTGAGATACAGCCTCCTGAAATCAAAAGACACCTCACTGGCTCATCACTGTACAGCTAAAACCTTCACTCATCTGTCTGTACAACCACACCATTCTTCCATATTCTGCTGAAACTGCTTTTCTATCTTATGGGTTTCTTTGAGTCAAAAGTCAGCAGACATTTTGTAATTCTTCTTCTAGAAAGAGCCCTGTTTCCAGATTTCAAAGACTTTTTTGCAGTCTTTCAAAAACCATGAATTTCAGTTCTCATTTATACTTAAGGTAGCTTTGGGCCTTTTGGGTCATTTCCACCTGGCAGTATCTCCCATCATTTCAAAATCTTGGACCTATTCTCTTGACGGCTGATAAAGCTACTGCCACCTTGACAAAAAAAAAAAAACTGCTCTAATTTCTAACAGCTGCATGATACATGATACTATGCCTTTTTTTGCAGCAACATGAAATGAGAAAGAAATGTCTGGATTCATTCTAAAAGAAATGTATCACATGCACTGCACATTTTAAGTGTCTCCCTTGTCCAACACATCTGATTCAACTATCAGCTCGTTAGCAGAAATCTTGATAAACAGAATTGAGTGTTTCAGATCAGGGAGATATTTTAAAAAGTGCAGTGCTGTGGATATCCAGAAAGAGGATTAATGGTGCTTTCACTTATTTGGCATATAGGATGTATTTTATGAGTATTTTTTCAGAGTTGTAGGAGTATGTTTTCAGCCTTAAACACCCTTCAGCCAGTGGGTTTTCTTTTTTCCGTTAAATAAGTGCAGTGTGATACCAAACCAAACATATGAATTTTGCTCTGATTCAGACTATTGTGCTTCACTATGGATTGAAAAACCCCGAAATAAATAATTCAGACTTTAAATCTGTTTACACCATTTAAAACAATCCACATCATCGTAAGATAAGGAGCAACTGATTATAAACAGACTATCAAGAAGCATTAAAATATTGCCATAATTTCCTGCAATGCAACTATTCCAGAGTACTCACTCAGTTACTGACTGACTCACTGACTGACTCACTCACTCTCTGACTCACTCACTTATCCACTCACACACTCACTCACTCACTCACTGACTCACTCACTCACTCTCTCACTGACTCACTCACTTATCCACTCACACACTCACTCACTCACTCACTGACTCACTCACTTATCCACTCACTCACTCACTCACTCTCTCACTGACTCACTCACTCACTGACTCACTGACTCACTCACTTATCCACTCACACACTCACTCACTCACTGACTCACTCACTTATCCACTCACACACTCACTCACTCACTGACTCACTCACTTATCCACTCACACACTCACTCACTCACTGACTCACTTATCCACTCACACACTCACTCACTCACTCACTGACTGACTCACTCACTCTCTGACTCACTCACTTATCCACTCACACACTCACTCACTGACTCACTCACTCACTCTCTCACTGACTCACTCACTTATCCACTCACACACTCACTCACTCACTCACTGACTCACTCACTTATCCACTCACACACTCACTCACTCACTCACTGACTCACTCACTTATCCACTCACACACTCACTCACTCACTCACTGACTCACTCACTCACTGACTCACTGACTCACTCACTTATCCACTCACACACTCACTCACTCACTGACTCACTCACTTATCCACTCACACACTCACTCACTCACTGACTCACTCACTTATCCACTCACACACTCACTCACTCACTGACTCACTCACTCACTCACTCACTCTCTCACTGACTCACTCACTCACTGACTCACTCACTCTCTCACTGACTCACTCACTCACTCACTCTCTCACTGACTCACTCACTCTCACTGACTCACTCACTCACTCACTCACTGACTCACTCACTCACTCTCTCACTGACTCACTCACTCACTCACTCACTCTCTCACTGACTCACTCACTCACTGACTCACTCACTCACTCTCTCACTGACTCACTCACTTACTCTCTCACTGACTCACTCTCTCACTGACTCACTCACTTATCCACTCACTCACTGATTCACTCACTCTCTCACTGACTCACTCACTCACTCTCTCACTGACTGACTGACTCACTCACTCACTCACTGACTCACTCACTCACTCACTGACTCTTTCACTCACTCATTGAGTCACTCACACAAACACTGAGTCACTCACTGACTCACTGAGTCACTCACTCACTCACTCACTGTGTCTCTCACTCACTCACTCACTCACTCAGTCAGTAACCGCTTTCTTCTGAGGAAAGGTGCAGTTGATCTGGAACATGTCCACGTAACACATGGCACAAGATGGAATCATACCGTACCTATACACATTCACACACGCAGTTACACACAGGAGCATTTCCACATTTTGTATAATTTATTTTTTATTAAGCGTAATAAAAAAGGTTGTAATTGCATAATTTCATGTGTTCACTCCCATTACTGAGACATTTACACCACACGCACCTACACCACACACACCTACACCACACGCACCTACACCACACGCACCTACACCACACGCACCTACACCACACGCACCTACACCACACGCACCTACAGCACACACACCTACAGCACACACACCTGCACCACACGCACCTACACCACACGCACCTACACCACACGCACCTACAGCACACACACCTACACCACACGCACCTACACCACACGCACCTACACCACACGCACCTACAGCACACACACCACACGCACCTACACCACACGCACCTACACCACACGCACCTACAGCACACACACCACACGCACCTACACCACACGCACCTACACCACACGCACCTACAGCACACACACCACACGCACCTACACCACACGCACCTACAGCACACACACCTACAGCACACACACCTGCACCACACGCACCTACACCACACGCACCTACACCACACGCACCTACAGCACACACACCTACACCACACGCACCTACACCACACGCACCTACAGCACACGCACCTACAGCACACACACCACACGCACCTACACCACACGCACCTACACCACACGCACCTACAGCACACACACCACACGCACCTACACCACACGCACCTACACCACACGCACCTACAGCACACACACCACACGCACCTACACCACACGCACCTACAGCACACGCACCTACACCACACGCACCTACACCACACGCACCTACAGCACACGCACCTACACCACACACACCTACACCACACACACCTACACCACACACACCTACACCACACGCACCTACAGCACACGCACCTACACCACACGCACCTACAGCACACGCACCTACAGCACACGCACCTACAGCACACGCACCTACACCACACGCACCTACAGCACACGCACCTACACCACACGCACCTACAGCACACGCACCTACAGCACACGCACCTGCACCACACGCACCTACACCACACGCACCTACACCACACGCACCTACAGCACACGCACCTACACCACACGCACCTACAGCACACGC
The DNA here is from genome assembly GCF_019097595.1 of Hemibagrus wyckioides. NCBI lineage: Eukaryota > Metazoa > Chordata > Actinopteri > Siluriformes > Bagridae > Hemibagrus > Hemibagrus wyckioides. The sequence goes on along the minus strand of NC_080734.1, from coordinate 9,145,948 downwards.
ACCTACACCACACGCACCTACAGCACACACACCTACAGCACACGCACCTGCACCACACGCACCTACACCACACGCACCTACACCACACGCACCTACACCACACGCACCTACACCACACACACCTACACCACACGCACCTACACCACACACACCTACACCACACGCACCTACACCACACGCACCTACACCACACGCACCTACAGCACACGCACCTACACCACACGCACCTACAGCACACGCACCTACAGCACACGCACCTACACCACACGCACCTACAGCACACGCACCTACAGCACACGCACCTACACCACACGCACCTACAGCACACACACCTACAGCACACACACCTGCACCACACGCACCTACACCACACGCACCTACACCACACGCACCTACACCACACGCACCTACACCACACGCACCTACAGCACACACACCTACACCACACGCACCTACACCACACGCACCTACAGCACACACACCACACGCACCTACACCACACGCACCTACACCACACGCACCTACAGCACACACACCACACGCACCTACACCACACGCACCTACACCACACGCACCTACAGCACACACACCACACGCACCTACACCACACGCACCTACACCACACGCACCTACAGCACACGCACCTACACCACACGCACCTACACCACACGTACCTACAGCACACGCACCTACACCACACGCACCTACAGCACACGCACCTACACCACACGCACCTACACCACACGCACCTACAGCACACGCACCTACACCACACGCACCTACACCACACGCACGTACACCACACGCACCTACACCACACGCACCTACAGCACACGCACCTACACCACACGCACCTACACCACACGCACCTACAGCACACGCACCTACACCACACGCACCTACACCACACGCACCTACACCACACGCACCTACACCACACGCACTTACACCACACGCACCTACACCACACGCACCTACAGCACACGCACCTACAGCACACACACCTAAACCACACGCACCTACACCACACGCACCTACAGCACACGCACCTAAACCACACGCACCTACACCACACGCACCTACACCACACGCACGTACACCACACGCACTTACACCACACGCACCTACAGCACACGCACCTACAGCACACGCACTTACACCACACGCACCTACACCACACGTACCTACACCACACGCACCTACAGCACACACACCTACACCACACGCACCTACACCACACGCACCTACACCACACGCACTTACACCACACGCACCTACAGCACACGCATCTACACCACACGCATGTACACCACACGCACCTACACCACACGCACTTACAGCACACGCATCTACACCACACGCACTTACAGCACACGCATCTACAACACACGCACTTACAGCACACGCATCTACACCACACGCACCTACACCACACGCACCTACACCACACGCACTTACACCACACGTACCTACACCACACGCACCTACACCACACGCACCTACACCACACGCACCTACACCACACGCATCTACACCACACGCACTTACAGCACACGCATCTACACCACACGCATCTACACCACACGCACCTACACCACACGCACCTACACCACACGCACTTACAGCACACGCATCTACACCACACGCACTTACAGCACACGCATCTACACCACACGCATTTACACCACACGCACTTACACCACACGCATCTACACCACACGCATCTACACCACACGCACTTACAGCACACGCATCTACACCACACGCATCTACACCACACGCACTTACAGCACACGCATCTACACCACACGCATCTACACCACACGCATCTACACCACACGCACTTACAGCACACGCATCTACACCACACGCACTTACAGCACACGCATCTACACCACACGCATCTACACCTCACGCACTTACAGCACACGCATCTACAGCACACGCACCTACACCACACGCATCTACACCACACGCACTTACAGCACACGCATCTACACCACACGCATCTACACCACACGCATCTACACCACACGCACCTACACCACACGCACTTACAGCACACGCATCTACACCACACGCACTTACAGCACACGCATCTACACCACACGCATTTACACCACACGCACTTACACCACACGCATCTACACCACACGCATCTACACCACACGCACTTACAGCACACGCATTTACACCACACGCACTTACACCACACGCATCTACACCACACGCATCTACACCACACGCACTTACAGCACACGCATCTACACCACACGCATCTACACCACACGCACTTACAGCACACGCATCTACACCACACGCATCTACACCACACGCATCTACACCACACGCACTTACAGCACACGCATCTACACCACACGCACTTACAGCACACGCATCTACACCACACGCATCTACACCACACGCACTTACAGCACACGCACTTACAGCACACGTACCTACACCACACGCACCTACACCACACGCATCTACACCACACGCACTTACACCACACGCATCTACACCACACGCATCTACACCACACGCATCTACACCACACGCACTTACACCACACGTACCTACACCACACGCACCTACACCACACGCACCTACACCACACGCACTTACAGCACACGCATCTACACCACACGCACTTACAGCACACGCATCTACACCACACGCACCTACACCACACGCACTTACAGCACACGCATCTACACCACACGCACCTACACCACACGCACCTACACCACACGCACCTACACCACACGCATCTACACCACACGCACTTACACCACACGCACTTACACCACACGCATCTACACCACACGCACTTACACCACACGCATCTACACCACACGCACTTACACCACACGCATCTACACCACACGCATCTACACCACACGCACTTACACCACACGCATCTACACCACACGCATCTACACCACACGCACCTACACCACACGCATCTACAGCACACGCACTTACAGCACACGCATCTACACCACACGCATCTACACCACACGCACTTACAGCACACGCATCTACACCACACGCATCTACACCACACGCATCTACACCACACGCATCTACACCACACGCACTTACAGCACACGCATCTACACCACACGCATCTACACCACACGCACTTACAGCACACGCATCTACACCACACGCACTTACAGCACACGCACCTACACCACACGCATCTACACCACACGCACTTACAGCACACGCATCTACACCACACGCATCTACACCACACGCACCTACACCACACGCACCTACACCACACGCACCTACAGCACACGCACCTACACCACACGCACCTACAGCACACGCACCTACAGCACACGCACCTACACCACACGCACCTACACCACACGCACCTACAGCACACGCACCTACACCACACGCACCTACACCACACGCACCTACAGCACACGCACCTACACCACACGCACCTACAGCACACGCACCTACACCACACGCACCTACACCACACGCACCTACAGCACACGCACCTACACCACACGCACCTACACCACACGCACCTACAGCACACGCACCTACACCACACGCACCTACACCACACGCACGTACACCACACGCACCTACACCACACGCACCTACAGCACACGCACCTACACCACACGCACCTACACCACACGCACCTACACCACACGCACCTAAACCACACGCACCTACAGCACACGCACCTACACCACACGCATCTACACCACACGCACTTACACCACACGCACTTACACCACACGCACCTACACCACACGCACCTACACCACACGCACCTACACCACACGCACGTACACCACACGCACTTACACCACACGCACCTACACCACACGCACCTACAGCACACGCACCTACAGCACACACACCTAAACCACACGCACCTACACCACACGCACCTACAGCACACGCACCTAAACCACACGCACCTACACCACACGCACCTACACCACACGCACGTACACCACACGCACTTACACCACACGCACCTACAGCACACGCACCTACAGCACACGCACTTACACCACACGCACCTACACCACACGCACCTACACCACACGCACCTACACCACACGCACCTACACCACACGCACCTACAGCACACGCATCTACACCACACGCATGTACACCACACGCACCTACAGCACACGCACCTACACCACACGCATCTACACCACACGCACTTACAGCACACGCACCTACACCACACGCATCTACACCACACGCACCTACACCACACGCACCTACACCACACGCATCTACACCACACGCATCTACACCACACGCACCTACACCACACGCATCTACACCACACGCACGTACAGCACACGCATCTACACCACACGCACTTACAGCACACGCATCTACAACACACGCACTTACAGCACACGCATCTACACCACACGCACCTACACCACACGCACCTACACCACACGCACTTACACCACACGTACCTACACCACACGCACCTACACCACACGCACCTACACCACACGCACCTACACCACACGCATCTACACCACACGCACTTACAGCACACGCATCTACACCACACGCATCTACACCACACGCATCTACACCACACGCACCTACACCACACGCACTTACAGCACACGCATCTACACCACACGCATCTACACCACACGCACCTACACCACACGCACTTACAGCACACGCATCTACACCACACGCATCTACACCACACGCACCTACACCACACGCACTTACAGCACACGCATCTACACCACACGCACTTACAGCACACGCATCTACACCACACGCATTTACACCACACGCACTTACACCACACGCATCTACACCACACGCATCTACACCACACGCACTTACAGCACACGCATCTACACCACACGCATCTACACCACACGCACTTACAGCACACGCATCTACACCACACGCATCTACACCACACGCATCTACACCACACGCACTTACAGCACACGCATCTACACCACACGCACTTACAGCACACGCATCTACACCTCACGCACTTACAGCACACGCATCTACAGCACACGCACCTACACCACACGCATCTACACCACACGCACTTACAGCACACGCATCTACACCACACGCATCTACACCACACGCATCTACACCACACGCACCTACACCACACGCACTTACAGCACACGCATCTACACCACACGCACTTACAGCACACGCATCTACACCACACGCATTTACACCACACGCACTTACACCACACGCATCTACACCACGCGCATCTACACCACACGCACTTACAGCACACGCATTTACACCACACGCACTTACACCACACGCATCTACACCACACGCATCTACACCACACGCACTTACAGCACACGCATCTACACCACACGCATCTACACCACACGCACTTACAGCACACGCATCTACACCACACGCATCTACACCACACGCACTTACAGCACACGCATCTACACCACACGCATCTACACCACACGCACTTACAGCACACGCATCTACACCACACGCATCTACACCACACGCACTTACAGCACACGCATCTACAGCACACGCACCTACACCACACGCATCTACACCACACGCACTTACAGCACACGTACCTACACCACACGCACCTACACCACACGCATCTACACCACACGCACTTACACCACACGCATCTACACCACACGCATCTACACCACACGCATCTACACCACACGCACTTACACCACACGTACCTACACCACACGCACCTACACCACACGCACCTACACCACACGCACTTACAGCACACGCATCTACACCACACGCACTTACAGCACACGCATCTACACCACACGCACCTACACCACACGCACCTACAGCACACGCATCTACACCACACGCACTTACAGCACACGCATCTACACCACACGCACCTACACCACACGCACTTACAGCACACGCATCTACACCACACGCATCTACACCACACGCACCTACACCACACGCACCTACACCACACGCACCTACACCACACGCACCTACACCACACGCATCTACACCACACGCACTTACACCACACGCACTTACACCACACGCATCTACACCACACGCACTTACACCACACGCATCTACACCACACACACTTACACCACACGCATCTACACCACACGCATCTACACCACACGCACTTACACCACACGCACCTACACCACACGCACCTACACCACACGCACCTACACCACACGCATCTACAGCACACGCATCTACACCACACGCATCTACACCACACGCACCTACACCACACGCACTTACAGCACATGCATCTAAACCATGCGCATCTACACCACACGCATCTACACCACACGCACTTACACCACACGCATCTACACCACACGCATCTACACCACACGCACCTACACCACACGCATCTACAGCACACGCACTTACAGCACACGCATCTACACCACACGCATCTACACCACACGCATCTACAGCACACGCACTTACAGCACACGCATCTACACCACACGCATCTACACCACACGCACTTACAGCACACGCATCTACACCACACGCATCTACACCACACGCACTTACAGCACACGCATCTACACCACACGCACTTACAGCACACGCACCTACACCACACGCATCTACACCACACGCACTTACAGCACACGCATCTACACCACACGCATCTACACCACACGCACCTACACCACACGCATCTACACCACACGCACTTACAGCACACGCATCTACACTACACGCATCTACACCACACGCATCTACACCACACGCACTTACAGCACACGCATCTACACCACACGCATCTACACCACATGTACCTACACCACACGCACCTACACCACACGCACCTACACCACACGCACTTACAGCACACGCATCTACACCACACGCACTTACAGCACACGCATCTACACCACACGCACCTACACCACACGCACTTACAGCACACGCATCTACACCACACGCACTTACAGCACACGCAGATACAGCAGACGCATCTACACCACACGCATCTACACCACACGCATCTACACCACACGCACTTACACCACACGCACTTACAGCACACGCATCTACACCACACGCACCTACACCACACGCACCTACACCACACGCACCTACACCACACGCACTTACACCACACGCACTTACACCACACGCATCTACACCACACGCATCTACACCACACGCACTTACACCACACGCATCTACACCACACGTACCTACACCACACGCACCTACACCACACGCACCTACACCACACGCACTTACAGCACACGCATCTACACCACACGCACTTACAGCACACGCATCTACACCACACGCACCTACACCACACGCACTTACAGCACACGCATCTACACCACACGCACTTACAGCACACGCATCTACACCACACGCACCTACACCACACGCACCTACACCACACGCACCTACACCACACGCACTTACAGCACACGCATCTACACCACACGCACCTACACCACACGCACTTACAGCACACGCATCTACACCACATGCATCTACACCACACGCACTTACAGCACACGCATCTACACCACACGCATCTACACCACACGCACCTACAGCACACGCACCTACACCACACGCACCTACACCACACGCACCTACACCACACGCACTTACACCACACGCACTTACACCACACGCACTTACACCACACGCATCTACACCACACGCACTTACACCACACGCATCTACACCACACGCATCTACACCACACGCATCTACACCACACGCATCTACACCACACGCACCTACAGCACACGTACCTACACCACACGCACCTACACCACACGCATCTACAACACACGCATCTACACCACACGCATCTACACCACACGCACTTACACCACACGTACCTACACCACACGCACCTACACCACACGCACCTACACCACACGCACTTACAGCACACGCATCTACACCACACGCACTTACAGCACACGCATCTACACCACACGCACCTACACCACACGCACCTACACCACACGCACTTACAGCACACGCATCTACACCACACGCATCTACACCACACGCACTTACACCACACGCATCTACACCACACGCATCTACACCACACGCACCTACACCACACGCACCTACAGCACACGCACTTACAGCACACGCATCTACACCACACGCATCTACACCACACGCACTTACAGCACACGCATCTACACCACACGCATCTACACCACACGCACTTACAGCACACGCATCTACACCACACGCACTTACAGCACACGCACCTACACCACACGCATCTACACCACACGCACTTACACCACACGTACCTACACCACACGCACCTACACCACACGCACCTACACCACACGCACTTACAGCACACGCATCTACACCACACGCACTTACAGCACACGCATCTACACCACACGCACCTACACCACACGCATCTACACCACACGCACTTACAGCACACGCATCTACACCACACGCACCTACACCACACGCACTTACAGCACACGCATCTACACCACACGCATCTACACCACACGCATCTACACCACACGCATCTACACCACACGCACTTACAGCACACGCATCTACACCACACGCACCTACACCACACGCACTTACAGCACACGCATCTACACCACACGCATCTACACCACACGCATCTACACCACACGCATCTACACCACACGCACTTACACCACACGCATCTACACCACACGCATCTACACCACACGCACCTACACCACACGCATCTACAGCACACGCACTTACAGCACACGCATCTACACCACACGCATCTACACCACACGCACTTACAGCACACGCATCTACACCACACGCATCTACACCACACGCATCTACACCACACGCACTTACAGCACACGCATCTACACCACACGCATCTACACCACACGCACTTACAGCACACGCACCTACACCACACGCATCTACACCACACGCACTTACAGCACACGCATCTACACCACACGCATCTACACCACACGCATCTACACCACACGCACTTACAGCACACGCATCTACACCACACGCATCTACACCACACGCATCTACACCACACGCACTTACAGCACACGCATCTACACCACACGCATCTACACCACACGCACCTACACCACACGCATCTACACCACACGCACTTACAGCACACGCATCTACACTACACGCACTTACACCACACGTACCTACACCACACGCACCTACACCACACGCACCTACACCACACGCACTTACAGCACACGCATCTACACCACACGCACCTACACCACACGCATCTACACCACACGCACCTACACCACACGCACCTACACCACACGCACTTACAGCACACGCATCTACACCACACGCACCTACACCACACGCACTTACAGCACACGCATCTACACCACACGCACTTACAGCACACGCATCTACACCACACGCATCTACACCACACGCACCTACACCACACGCACTTACACCACACGCACTTACACCACACGCACTTACAGCACACGCATCTACACCACACGCACTTACAGCACACGCATCTACACCACACGCATCTACACCACACGCACCTACACCACACGCATCTACACCACACGCACTTACACCACACGCATCTACACCACACGCACCTACAGCACACGCACTTACACCACACGCATCTACACCACATGCATCTACACCACACGCACCTACACCACATGCACCTACACAGGACTTTCTAAAAAGAGGAACAGACCAAAGGTCTATTTAGTTTGTTAGATTTGAGAGCCTTTGAGAATATTGAGAAAGGTGACCTGGAGCTGGACCATGATTGGTACCATTTCCTTTTTTAATGGTCTACCAGTATAAACAGACTCATCAAACCTACCTGAGGAGTTAAATCAGGAGAACATATCTGAAAAGGATGCATCAACAAACTGTTCTGCAAACCACGGTTGGACTCTCCCGAGGTAAGCACTTAAAGCTACTTAAATGTTTAGTTACTATCTATTGTTATTATTATTATTATTATTATTATTATTATTATTATTATGTCCAAAATGCCCTCACAGTCATCACAAAGGCGATCATGGCCTGACCTGCTTAAATGCAACCACATCCCAAGGCAAAAGCCATGTTTCTATTTATAGCATGACTCCACGCTTCTGTAGCATATAATTTCGTCTTGTTTATTCTCATGGAATAAAGACACACAGAACTGGCCTCCTCCTGATGCCGGATGGTACAGGGACTGGGGCTGAATCCCAAAAGGCTCCTTACTGCCCATATAAGTGCAGTACATAGGGTCTGAAATAATGGTTTTTAGCGCAGTGTATGTCCAATACACAGAACCACTTGGGATTCAGGCTGTGAGGATGCTGCAATCCTCACCGTTTTTTCATTCCGGTCACACACAGGCATTCAGGCTGAATCTATGACTTTAGAAAAGGGATTGCCACAAATTGTAGTGTGAGTGTGTGTGAATAGTAAGTGAGAGAGAGAGAGAGAGAGAGAGACTGTCTGCTTGTAGTCAAATACCATTTTAAATGCTGTTATGCAATTGATAGTTTATTACGTACGTTTTTACTGGTGTATATGCTTTAGCAATAATTCCGTTAGTAGTAATAAAATTATTCTGTTTTATACAACTTGATGCATATTTTCTAATTATAATGGGGCTACAATAGCATCATTATACAATAGAATGCACAGCTAAACATGCTGAATTTATCATTTACATTTATTCATTTGGTAGTTGATTTTACCATCATGAAGGCAGAATCATAATTACAGTTTGATAAAACTTCAACCTCATCTCACTCCCATCACACACATCACTCCCATCACATCAATCATATCCATCCATCCATCATTCCCATCACATCAATCATATCCATCCATCCATCATTCCCATCACATCAATCATATCCATCCATCCATCATTCCCATCACATCAATCATATCCATCCATCCATCATTCCCATCACATCAATCATATCCATCCATCCATCATTCCCATCACATCAATCATATCCATCCATCCATCATTCCCATCACATCCATCACTCCCATCACATCAATCATATCCATCACATCCATCCCATTAATCATGTCCATCACACCCATAACTCCCATCACACACATCACTCCCAACACATCAATCATATCCATCACATCCATCATTCCCATCACATCAATCATATCCATCACATCCATCCCATTAATCATGTCCATCACACCCATAACTCCCATCACACACATCACTCCCAACACATCAATCATATCCATCACACACATCACTCCCAACACATCAATCATATCCATCACATCCATCCCATTAATCATGTCCATCACACCCATAACTCCCATCACACACATCACTCCCAACACATCAATCATATCCATCACACACATCACTCCCAACACATCAATCATATCCATCACATCCATCCCATTAATCATGTCCATCACACCCATAACTCCCATCACACACATCACTCCCAACACATCAATCATATCCATCACACACATCACTTCCAACACATCAATCATATCCATCACACACATCACTTCCAACACATCAATCATATCCATCACATCCATCCCATTAATCATGTCCATCACACCCATAACTTCCATCACACACATCACTCCCAACACATCAATCATATCCATCACACACATCACTTCCAACACATCAATCATATCCATCACACACATCACTTCCAACACATCAATCATATCCATCACATCCATCCCATTAATCATGTCCATCACACCCATAACTTCCATCACACACATCACTCCCAACACATCAATCATATCCATCACATCCATCATTCCCATCACATCAATCATATCCATCACACACATCACTCCCAACACATCAATCATATCCATCACATCCATCCCATTAATCATGTCCATCACACCCATAACTCCCATCACACACATTACTCCCAACACATCAATCATATCCATCACATCCATCATTCCCATCACATCAATCATATCCATCACATCCATCACTCCCAACACATCAATCATATCCATCACTCCCATCACATCAATCATATCCATCACATCAATCATATCCATCACTCCCATCACATCAATCATATCCATCACATCCATCCCATTAATCATGTCCATCACACCCATAACTCCCATCACACACATTACTCCCAACACATCAATCATATCCATCACATCCATCATTCCCATCACATCAATCATATCCATCACATCCATCACTCCCAACACATCAATCATATCCATCACTCCCATCACATCAATCATATCCATCACATCAATCATATCCATCACTCCCATCACATCAATCATATCCATCACATCAATCATATCCATCACTCCCATCACATCAATCATATCCATCACATCCATCCCATTAATCATGTCCATCACACCCATAACTCCCATCACACACATCACTCCCAACACATCAATCATATCCATCACATCCATCATTCCCATCACATCAATCATATCCATCACATCCATCACTCCCATCACATCAATCATATCCATCACATCCATCCCATTAATCATGTCCATTACACCCATAACTCCCATCACACACATCACTCCCAACACATCAATCATATCCATCACATCCATCATTCCCATCACATCAGTCATATCCATCACATCAATCATTCCCATCACATCAATCATATCCATCACATCCATCACTCCCATCACATCAATCATATCCATCACATCCATCCCATTAATCATGTCCATCACACCCATAACTCCCATCACACACATCATTCCCAACACATCAATCATATCCATCACATCCATCATTCCCAACACATCAATCATATCCATCACATCCATCATTCCCAACACATCAATCATATCCATCACATCCATCATTCCCATCACATCAATCATATCCATCACATCCATCACTCCCATCACTTCCATCCCATTAATCATATCCATCACACCCATAACTCCCATCACACACATCACTCCCAACACATCAATCATATCCATCACATCCATCATTCCCATCACATCCATCATATCCATCACATCCATCCCATTAATCATGTCCATCACACCCATAACTCCCATCACACACATCACTCCCAACACATCAATCATATCCATCACATCAATCATTCCCATCACATCAATCATATCCATCACATCCATCACTCCCATCACATCAATCATATCCATCACATCCATCATTCCCATCACATCAATCATATCCATCACATCCATCACTCCCATCACTTCCATCCCATTAATCATATCCATCACACCCATAACTCCCATCACACACATCACTCCCAACACATCAATCATATCCATCACATCCATCATTCCCATCACATCCATCATATCCATCACATCCATCCCATTAATCATGTCCATCACACCCATAACTCCCATCACACACATCATTCCCAACACATCAATCATATCCATCACATCCATCATTCCCATCACATCAATCATATCCATCACATCCATCACTCCCATCACATCAATCATATCCATCACTTCCATCCCATTAATCATGTCCATCACACTCATAACTCCCATCACACACATCACTCCCAACACATCAATCATATCCATCACATCCATCACTCCCATCATTCCCATCACATCAATCAAGTCCATCACTCCCATCACATCAATCACTTCTATCATATCCAACACTTCCATCACATCAATCACATCCATCACTTTCTCCCATGACATCCAATCATATCCATCAAACCTATCACATTAACCACAAAGTAAAAAGTTGTGGCAACCCGATCATTTTTACACGATGAATGAGGAGGCTTTTATTGAATAGTCTTATGTAATACTAAACAGATAGCTTAAAGAGCCATAAAATAAGGTACTATATACAAGCTGGCAAGCATAATACCAAGGACTTATAATTGGGCAGCAAAAATAGAGGAAGATAGAACACTTCCAATAGAACCTAGGTCAACTACCTACCAACCAACCAACCAATCAACCAAACCAGTTCCCAACCATGGTCCCTGTCTTTCACATTTTAAGAAGAATTTGGAGAAAAGTGGATACGCTGTTGTCACTTCCACTTTAAACGAGATAATCATTGCAGTACAAAGTTTTGTATAAAATGTGCCAAGAAACAGTAGGGTGAAAATAAATCATACTTGTAAAGTGGTTATAATAGGGAGTCATTTGAATTCTTATTTCAGCACAGATGTTCTTTTACCATGTTCAGCTCAGTTTTTCCACCACACTTTTAAAGTGCATTATTACTGTCACCCATTTTAACCAGTGTGTGTGTAAGGTTAAGCAAGGGAAAGGTGAACAGGATAAGAGTGACCAAGACCTAGGAGAATGAATGATGGATTGTGTGTTTTAAAGTGTGTGAGGTGTTTAGTTTGGTGAGGTGATTGATTGTGTGTATATTGAAAAGTGGGGATGTTGTGTGGCCTAAACAACATTTGTTCTGTGAGAATTTTGCTCCAGGTCAAAACTAATTGATGACCCATGCTATATAAGGTATAGACAAGCAATGCTGCTGTGGTCATACACCGTATTCCAAACGGCTGTCAAAGGTGTCATGATTTTGACAATTTGATTACTTGAAATGAAGACATGGACTCAAAAGGTTTGTAAAGCCGGTAAACAATACATCTTCTTTCACTGTCATGTGCTTATGATGTTTTAATTGTAATACAATATGGTAGTAAACTTACTGTTAAATACATGGTAGTGGACAGCTAAATGACAAATTACTAAGAACCTGCCGTCCTCTAAATCTGTACACACACTCTTTCGATCAGAAACAACAGAGGATAAAGTAAGCGTACTGGAATATTCAAGAAAGAGCACAGGTTCAAACCACTGGAGTGAAACCAAGCATCTCTGCTGAGTTAGCAAAGATGTGCTAAATCCCAGACTCAGCTAAGTATCAAGCTAATTTACACCAATGTTAAACCTGACGCAGGACTTCATGGCAAGTGGCAATATGCAGCACATGTCAGGTTTCCACCATAGCGGCTTTAGAAATATACGGGTGCAATTTCCTGTCTTCAGTAATTGCATGTGAACGCCTTAATATCGGGAATAGATCATGATAACCATCTCAAATCGATGTTAAATTCTGTAAATCTGTCATTTGTAACAAATTTTGTGTTTGCATGTCTCATGGGGAATTTGCAAGCTGTTGCAATTGCTATGCAATTTAGGGTATTTCTATCTAAAATATACAATTGAGGATATCTCTATCTAAAAGTGGGGGGAGAAAGGAAATAAATTATTTACGTCGTATTTGCAGTGCGATTTATTAAGCATGAAAGTCACCACAGGATTGCACATGTAAATGAATGCAGTTGAAGCATAGGTATTAAATTTGCAGAAGCCTATTTCCACAACAGCGAGGTTTTAAAAATATGGGTGTGATTTCCTATTTCCTGTCTCTAATATGTGAATGCCACACAGTCATCTGAAATTCTGTTACCAATTTCTTTAACAAATTTTGTGTGTGGAATTTTCATGTGACCCACCCCCCCCAATCTACATGGGACCTTTTCTGGGGACACCATTCAAATCAGCCAAATAGCATGCATTGTCTATTTTGTGTTTAAATGAATAAATATGCAATATTCATTATTGGAATATAGGATTTGTATCTGAATGGAGTTTATTAGATAAATGATAACTACAGACTTGTTTCAGATTTACATATCTATGGATTTTTAGACATGTAAGTCTAGCACAGGGAAGCAGTGAGGGGTGACAAATTAAAGAGGTAAAAAACCCAGGGGTTGTTTTGTGTTACGCTTTGGGATTTTGCTGGCATGCTTTGGGTCCAGTTGTCCCATTACAGGGAAGAGTCACTGCAAATCAATAGAAAGTTCTTCTGCCTTATTACCATGATGATATCCTATGATGAAATATTTCTATGCTGATGAGAGAGGTCCTTCCTCTTCCAGGATGACCCCGCCTCCACCCACAGGGCATGAGGGTTCAGTGAATGTTTTGATGAGTATGGAAAAACATGTAAATCATATTCTGTGCTCATGTATTGGCCCAATACCTCACAAAGACACTGTTTTTCTTTCTTTCTTTCTTTCTTTCTTTCTTTCTTTCTTTCTTTCTTTCTTTCTTCATTTTTAACCTGTCTGAAGATAAAAAGGATAAGAACATGGTATGAAAACTGTAAACCCATGCTGCTTTCAGCCCATCACATTTGCTACTTACACATTCATTTTGTTGATTAACAATTAATTCTATAACACCGTTACAATTTTCTCCTTTTTATAAAGCAGGTCACCTTGTTAAAAAACTGTAGCAGATTTCAGAGGATACACAACTTTGCAGAATGCACCATTAACTCTGTGGATGTTGCGTAATGTTAATGGTATAATTATTTCAGATTTCTCCCTCTATACTGTATGCTAGAGATGGGAAATTCAATCAATTCCACATGCACACAATTGCCACATGAAAGATTCTGCATCACTGAACAAATGTCATCATCTGGCTTTTACACAGACTGTTTTTTTTTTTATGATTAAAATGTCAATAGTAACATTTGAGGGAAAATAAAATGCATTAA
This sequence comes from Hemibagrus wyckioides, assembly GCF_019097595.1. Lineage (NCBI taxonomy): Eukaryota > Metazoa > Chordata > Actinopteri > Siluriformes > Bagridae > Hemibagrus > Hemibagrus wyckioides. The sequence continues at coordinate 9,129,345 of NC_080734.1, read as the reverse complement.
ATATAATGTCTTTTACAATAAATAAAATTATAAAGTTATTCAAGAATGAAAAAACAAAACAATGTGTGCTATAGAAATTAAAATGAAATTTTATAATCGCATTCATGGCACTCTGGATCAAAACTGAATTTTTAAGGACACCAGTAACAAAACACAGAGTCTGAAACACAGAGTTATGAAGAATCCAAAAGCCCCTCTGGTATTTTATTGAAGGAATGAAACAGCATAAACAGAGAGGAAGGTTCATCACACTCTAAACCCCTGCTTTATTAAACAAGTCCACTTTATAGCCTTATCTGAGCCCACATCCCTAATCTGTTACCCACCCAGCACAAAGCACAATTCTCTCTCCTGCAGCACTACAACTCTCACAGCTCCATACGGAAATGTTCAAATCCACGCTGTGTAAATCTTAATTCCTGTGTCTTATATGCAGTACTACTCTACAACACCAGAGAGCCTCAACATGAGGATTTAGCTTAAGGCCCTGAGAGATCGAGATATCCTTTCAGATATCTCTTTGTAGAATTTTATACCTAGTATACTGCAATCTTAATTCAGTTATCTGTCTGTCAGTCTGTCCTTGAACTGAAGTGGTCCTAAATGTTTTTTCTTCTTTGAAATGTGATAGGAATCTGAGTTCTCAGATTTTTATATAATGTTATTTTTCACTTATTGCCCGAAATATACAAATCCCAGACTACAAACCAGCTTGTTTCGTATGCTTGTGAATTGGACAGATGGAAGCAAGTGCAAGTTTCTGGTTTTATTCAAACCAATACGACAGCAGAAAAGGGAGAAGCAGTACTCTGAATCTTGATGGACAGGTGATTAAAAACTAGACAAAGCAGGCTATTGTCAGACAAGCAGATCTATCTGAAATTTTTGGGAAGGATCTCCATACACCAGTGTTCATTTCGCAGTGTGTACCACTATAGTCTCCATGTAGCTTTATGGTATGTATTGAATAATGTCATCATCTATGATATCTATTGGTGTCCAAGGCAATAACCGCAAAACATTTACTTAAGACTAGCCTCAGTCACACCGAAATACATGTAGGCATCGGAGAGACGCACACAGACACGCTTTAGTGTGTAAAGTGTCTGTGCAATTTCTGTGTCTTTTTATAAAGTGTCAACCCTTTGGCAGTAAGTCAGACCCACAAGACTTCCCCCCCACACAACTCTGAGTCATAAAACAAGAAATACAATAATCTCACACAATAATCTGGATTCAAGCAATGCAAAGAACCTGTCATCCTACTAAAATGTTCGAATATTTCGGCTTGAATAATTTTATGAATGAGTATGTGACCTGCTCTTTAACTCATCAGCTTTAAGCAGTATAATTAGTTTTCCAGAGACTTCCCTGACACTTCCTGTTCCTTGTGATGTTAGCAATGTGCAATAATATGCACTAATTTATACAGTCTGAATGCGAAAATTAATGTCACTCATGAATGATTTGTCTGCTACAAAGAACTTAATGTATTCTGTATACGTCATTACTTTTTTTGTATTGTTTACTTATTCTGTTTTTGTACCTTTTCAGAAGGTAGGAATTTAATACGTTTTTACACCATTCTGGCTCAAATCAATATTTACCAAATTACCCTCCTTGTTAGCAGAGATCGTCATTTCTGGAATTCCCACCCAAATGCAGGCCTATTCCAAACTGATTCCACAAAGTTGGGAGCATATAGTTATACACAATGTCTCTGTATGGTACAGTATTTCAATTTTCCTTCACTGGAACTAAGGAGCCTACACCAACTAGCCATTCTCACCAAAGACCACTTTGTCCTAAGTAGGAAGAAGTTATTCATGTTTAATGTCCTTTACACATTCCTCAGCTTCATTGAGCTGCATGTCATCAGAATAATGGCAGAATCCATCATCATATTAACAAATAATTGTACCCAGGACAGCCTATGCAGAGATGAGGTCAGAGTGCCTAGAACAGAGCCTTGAGGAACACCAAACTTTTGGTTTCTTAGAGTATTTGCAAAACTGATCAGTATTATAAGACCTGAGCCAGAATGAAACTTTCCCTTAACTCAAAACACTAATCTATCTAGGAGAATATTGTAATCAATTTTTAAAAAATGTTGTGCAAAGAATGAGCAACAAAAGCAAGGAGACACAACCCTGATCAGTGACCTGTAGTCATTTACTACTTTAACCAGCGCTTTCTCAGTACTGGGCTAAGGTCTAAATTCTAACTGAAAGATTTTATGTATATCATTCTAATGCAGGTATGAGAGTTTGTCAAGGGACATGGGTTTTTCTTATAACGTATTATATTAAAATTTCGTCATTGCTACTGCATGCTGTTGGTATATGCCCCATCACCTGATGATACATGACTTTCCTCATCCATTTTACAAAATGTAAACAAAGAAAATGTGTATAAAGTGTGTACAGTAACACTACAACTATTTTTTAATGATGCAGCCAATAGAAACCAGGGCAGGATCTATTTAGTACATTATTTATAATATTAGGTGATTGATTTTTTTTACTTTTAAGCTAGCAGAAAGTACAAATTATAAACAATCTCAAGTCACTTTATAAACAGTTTCAACTGACCTCAAAATCCAAAAACAGCAAGAAGCCTAAAAAAAGGTTTCATATATATATATATATATATATATATATATATATATATATATATATATATATATATATATATATATATATATATCTATCCAAAAAAATGTTCCTAATTTTCTGAGTTTAAGTCTCCTCACAGTACAATTCTCTACTAAGCCAAAATGAAAAACAGGAACAAAAAGGATACCTCACCAGTCACCATCCTGAATGCAAAAAATCTCCTTCCTGGATATGATCCCAGAGGATTTGCAGTGAATCTAGTGATTTACATCTGCATCTGCCATTTAATTTCCCGAGTTTTTTAGCCTTAAGCTACTTGAACACATAATGGATAAAAGAATAGCTACTCAGCAGGTGCTGTCTTCTTCTTTGGCCTGTTTTTCTTAGCTACCTAAAAACCATCAGTGTTCTTTTTCCTCTTCCAAAACTGACTCCTCACACTTTTCTTTGCCACGAAGCCCATGTTAGCTTGACCACACACTAAAGGTCGCAGTCACTACATGGGAAAAGTCCACATGTGAAAAAGTGTGAAACATTGTGAATGTCTATACAACATATGTATACTATTCACATGTTAATTATATTAAAACTGCACAGAAATTTGGATGAACACATTAAAGACTGAAAAAGAGTAGAGCAAAAAAAGCATATAGAAGATATAGAGATTTAATGAAAAGAATAGAAGAATAGAAGAAGATGAAAGAAGGGGAGAGATCAATGACTTCCTGAGAACCACTGCTGATGAGAAAGACAGTGATAGCTCCTACTGACAACTCCTACTGTCTTCTTCCCTCTCTTCACCCATCATTATACAACGGCAAAGAGGTGAAGGACAAAGCTCTGACCTCCAAGACGTCTCTTTTATTATAAGACTTTAGTGAGATCTACCCAGATTTGATCAACATACCCTCATCAGATCAACATAGTCTCACAACATTCCTAAGATTTCTATTTAAGAATCTCATTTTGTCCAAAAATACACAAATCCTGTCATTAGGTTCATTTACAGTGAATTTATATAATGAAACTGGACCAACCTTGTATATCACCATATAACTTATGATGATTAGAATTCTGGACAAAAGAGCGTTCTTAAAAAAAAAAAAGAAAGGCTTAAATTAATATCAGATTTATAGCTGATTTCCAAATGATACATAACTGAAACATGGATCATTAATGGAAGGCTGAATTATGGGTTCATACTTCATAATTCCTGACCATTTATGTGTTTCAGCATAACAGTGAATTTATTGAATATAAAAGGCCACAGAGCACTATATGCAATAAAGTGGAAATTTTATGATATTGATATAACCATTTCAGTGGGATAAATTATTGTGCTGTGTGAAAGTTATTGTGCTACACTCGATGGGGAAAAAAAATCCTTCGGGAAGATATGCATGCTTTCCGAAAACCCAAAGTTAAAGAGGTGAGAATAAAGACGAGAAGAAAACAAAAGACGAGAAGATGGCAAAATAAGATGAGTGGAGAGAAAAAAAAAGAAAACATGAGAGAAAAGAAGATAACTGAAGATAAGGAGAAAAAAAGCTATGACAAAAGTAAAGGAGAGGAGATAAAAATGAGAGAAGAAAAGAAAGGTGAAGACCTGAGAAGAAGAAGAAAAAGAAAAGAAGGAGAGTTGGGTAGGAGAGGTAAAAGGAGATCGAAGAGAAAAAGGGAGATAGGAAAGAGAAAAAGAAAGAAAAAAAAAGGGAAAGAAAATAAAGAATAGAGGAGGGAGAGGGAAAAACAGAGATGCGAGGTAGGGGAGAGCAAGAGGAAGAGAGGTGAATAGGAAATGAGATGTGGACAGAGGATTGGGCTTGTCCGAGGAGCCGAGTCAGCACTTGCAGGGATCAGTGAGAGGGGGCCTGATTAAATAGGACATGGCCCTACAGTGAGATTTCTGTAGAGAGCATCTGCTGATAGGAAAGAGGGGGAAGGAGGAAGCTCATTAATTCACTTCCTCTCTCATGTCCACTCCTAACTCTACATCACACGCAGTCAGAGAGGCAAAGGTTTAGTCTGTAGAGGTAGAAACAATATTCCTCCATACACACGAATAAAAGGAAGCATTGTTTACAAGGACATGCACAGTTACATACAATACATAAGTACTCTATAAAATAAGCAGCATATTTCATTCCTGCACATATAATGCACACAACAATGTGTACGGGCATAAGATCCATATTACGCCTGTCAGTAAACTCAAATCTGGTTCAATCAGGCCACTAATTGTCTGATATCGGTACAACGGGTGCATTCCTAAACAAGCAGAAATTTTCAAACATTTTCTGGGTTGCAACATGAATATTAACATCTTCGGTTTATCAACTGCTTTATTTGTAATAAACACCTTTACAAAAGTCCTCCTTCCTTAATCAGCAAACCAATGATGACAGTGGCAAGGGAAAACTTCATAAGAGCGCATGAGGATAATACCTTGACTTAAAATGGAAATCATCCTCTTCCTCGTGACACTGCATTGTAAGATTATACAGTCATACAGTACCCCTGCCCTACGTCGTTAATTGGTTCCAAGAGACGCGACGTAATTCGATTTTTGCTGTAAGCTGGAAATGCCCCATATAAAGTGCTGTATATGTTCCCTACAATATAATATAATATAATATAATATAATATAATATAATATAATATAATATAATATAATATAATATAATATAATATAATATAATATAATATAATATTCTTATTTTATAAAAAGAATTTTGTTTAGTTTGGTTTTATTAGCCGTTTTTCATTGTTGCTATAGGACAGAGGGACTGACGTAAGGTTGTGTAAAGCGCCGTAAGTTGGATTTAATTTTTCAATTTAATATTTAAGGATGAGCGACGTAAAGTCGGAATCGGTGTAAAACGGGGCACTACTGTAAATCATTACTCTTCTACAAGTGCAACTTCTACAAGTGTGAATTTCCCTTTGGGATGAATAAAGTATCTATCTATCTATCTATCTATCTATCTATCTATCTATCTATAAAACATCAAGAGGTCTAAATACGTAATGTTCAGTATTGTGACTGAGAGATCTGGGATGAGCAAAGGAGAGTCTTTATGATTACAGCAGCAGTTCATAGCTACAAAGCTATGGCATACAGGCGAAGTGATCCAAATTAAGAAAGGGTGAGACCTCGGCATAAACTGAATTGAGGAAGTGAAGGTATCCATGTTGGAGCTTCCACAACAGCAAAAAAGTAAGACCTAAGTGCAGAAACTCCAAGCAGAAGTGGAGAATCTTTATGGCAGCAAAATAAGGAAAGCATAAATCCTATTGCTGAACCTAACAGATTGAAAGAAACTGGAGAAAGTTATCCTATTTCCAGTTTAGGCAGTGAAAATAATAATAATAAAAAAAAAACATCATTCTGGAAAACAGCCCCAAAAATAGGTGCCATCACCTGCTGTGTTCTCTCTTGCTGTGACTCTCCACTGTTCTGTGTGAAAGACAGTTAAACATAGTAAAGTGATATTTTCTATGAACCTTTTGTTGTGCATTTGTGAAATAAGATTTGAAATTCATCATGCAGAAGCCACTGTATTTAGACCAGGTTTCATTTTGAAAGTATCAGATCATGAAAAACAGAAGGTATCAGATCGCAGAAAGACAGACGAAATGAGAGCAAGGGATAAAGAGAATGGTATAAAAAAAAGAAAAGCAGAGGAACAGAGAATATTACGCAGAAAGAGTAATACTACAGTTGCTGAAGTGAGAATCAGAGTAAGAGAGGGAGAAAAGGACAGAGATATTTTAATCAGCAGCTCAAGAAAAATAATTCACAAGTGCTTACAAGCGAAGTGATGTTTACTTGAACCAATTTCATACTACAGAAGGGGTGTATTGTAAGTGTTATGGGTGTTTTTTATTCGTAGTTCTTGTTTTGTGTTGGATTTTAGGGCTAAAGCTCGAATGGTTTCTACCTAAAGATCAAATGTTTCTCTTAAGCTTTCTTGGATCACCCTCGTTGTGTTTTTCAGTCAGGGGTATGGTTTGTTTGTGTGTGCGTGTGTGTGTGCGCATAACTGAGTCAAGTAATGATGGAAGTGCACTTAGTCATTGGCATGCCTCTTCTGGTTGGAACCATTTTAAGGTGTTATTGCCCATTATGTAGTAATGATAACTTTTGGATGATGTGTGTATTTCTTCCAGTGTTGAGATTTATGTGGATCATTTGTACAAGAAATACAAGTAAAGTTTTCTTAAACAAAGGAAGACCATTTCAATTTCATTTGTTCCATTTACCTTGAACTAAAGTAAATTTTACTTTTAAAATAAGAAAGATGCTAATCTTAAATTTGTAGTACATGAGTTTTAAAAGGGAAGGAGATGCTTATTTTCTCCTTTCCCCACTGCTAATAATAGCAACTAGCTTTTAACCCAACCCTAAAAGAGTGACAGTATGTATACAGCAATCAGGCATAACATTATGACCACCTGCCTAAAGTTGTGTTGGTCCACTTTTTGTTGCCAAAACAGCCCTGACCCATCGAGGCACTAGATCCCTGAAGGTGTGCTGTGGTATCTGGTGCTAAGATGTTAGCAGCAGATCCTTTAATTCCTTTAAGGTGGGGCCTCCATGGATCGGACATGTTTGTCCAGCACATCCCAAAGATGCTCAATTGGATTGAGGTCTGGAGTCAACACCTCAAACTTGGGCTCATCAAACCATCCCCCTACCATTTTTGCTTTGTGGCACGGTGCATTATCCTGCTGAAAGAGACCACAGCCATCAGGAAATACTGTTTCCATGAAAGGGTGTACATGGTCTGCAATAATGCTTAGGTATGTGGTACGTCTTGATGTAATATCCACATGGATGGCAGAACCCAAGGATTCCCAGCAAAACATTGCCGAAAGCATGACACTGCCTCTGCCGGCTTGCCTTCTTCCCATAGTGCATAGGTGTCAAACTGGATCCACAAGGGGCCGGTGCGGGTGCAGGTTTTTATTCTAACCGAGCAGAAGCCACACCTGAGTCTACTGAAAGCCAAGATCAGTTGATTAAACAGGTGGAATCAGTTGTGGCTTCTGCTCGGTTGGAATGAAAACCTGCACCCACAACGGCCCTTTGTGGATCCGGTTTGACACCCCTGCCATAGTGCATCCTGGTGCCATGTGTTCCCCTGGTAAGCGCCGCACATGTACCGAGCCATCCACATGATGTAAAAGAAAATGTGATTAATCAGACCAGGTCACCTTCTTCCATTGCACAGTGGTCCAGTTCTGATTCTCACATGCCCATTGTTGGCGCTTTCGGCAGTGCACAGGGGTCAGCATGGGCACCCTGACTGGTTTCCAGCTATATGCAACAAACTGCGATGCACTGTGTATTCTGACACCTTTCTATCAGAACCAACATTAACTTCTTCAGCAATTTGAGCAACAGTAGCTCGTCTGTTGGATTGGATCACACGGGCCAGCCTTCACTCATGCATCAGTGATCCTTGGCTGTCCATGAACCTGTCAGCCATCACAATTTGGCACTTGTCATACTCGCTCAAATCCAACGCTTGCCCATTCTTCCTGCTTCTAACACATCAACTTGCTGCCTAATATATCCCACCCACTAACAGGTGCCATGATAAGGAGATAATCAGAGATATAGGTGTTATACATTTCACCTCTCAGTGATCATAATGTTATGCCTGAACGCTGTATGTGTGTATATTTGAATAGTTTGCACCCTTGACTTCAGCTGCTTGGATGAAATAACTAGTAAATGTTTCAGAATATAATCAAGGTAAAGAAATGTGCCTGAGAATCTAAATGCAGGTTCTTTTTTAATTTAAATGATAATATGAACAAAATAGACTTGATCTTCTACACAGTGTACACAAGCTGTACACAGTACAGTACACAGTACAACCAGTACACAGCCCTCCTCTTAACTAATTAACTGACAATGATGTGGAAAAAAGCTGGGACTTGGAATGGCTGGTAATAATGCTACAAGAACCTCTCACAGAAATTTCAGTGACCAGAAGTTAGTCTTGGTAAATTTGGGAATAATTCTGATGATCTGATAGCAAAAGAGTAGGAAGACCGGTCAGCATGACTCAACTCTGAGGCCACTCCTTGTTCTCACATGCAGTCCACTCGTTACACTGCTCACACCCCCGGTGCTGTATCTGTGTCCCACATGCAGAAGTGTCTGCCCCTGCTGGAGAAAGAGATCATGGAGTTCAAGGAGAGTATACTCCAAGAAAGTAGCACAATCCTGCAGTTATGAGAGGAGCTGCAACAGCTGTTAAAACAGACTAAATTGGGACAACTGGAAAAGAACATGAAGAACCAGAGAATCACCAATCCATAAAGGAATCTGTGGAAACCCAAGAACAATCTGGATCAGAAAGAATCTCTTATAGAGTTTCAATCAACTTAGGTGTGTGGCGTTAGAATGTGAACCAATAACACCACTGTCGAACAAAATGCTAGCTGGCCAGCCAGCCCACCAACTAGTCATCTATCCAGCCCTCCAATCTGTCATCCATTCAGTCCACCGACCAGTCAGCCATGCAGCCCACCAAATATCCTTCCATCCGGATCACCACCCAGTCAATCGTTTAGCCCATTAAACAGCTTTTCATCTAGCCAATAATATAGTAGCCATGTATTCAGCCCACCAGGCAACAATCCAGTCCACCAACCAGCCATACATTCAGCCCACCCTTCTATACAAAAATACAGCACATAAACGATCCAACCATCCAGCCCACCAACCAGCCAGCCATTCAACCCACCAGCCGCCGTCTATTTGGCCCACCAACCAGCTATCCATTCAGCCCACTACCTAGACCTTCATACATCCCACCAGCCTGCTATTCATCAAGCCAACCAACAATCAGCCAGCTAGTCCACCTACTGATCAGTGTAACAGCCAACTGGCCTCATAAACCCCTTCAGCAAATGTCATGCACCAAATGGACCACAGATGGACCTCAAGACCAAAGACAACCAACCAGCTACCACATGTCTTATCAGCCACCTAAACCAAAGGGGTACAAGCCAAATGTAACACACCTTGTGAAATCCCAGCCAAGCAAAACACAACAAATGAGTCCAAAAACTCTTAAAAGAAATTGGAATAACTACTTGGAAAACCCATATAATAATATAGATGTATATTCATAATAACTTTTTATACAATTCTTATCTACAGACTAAGGAAACATGGTGCTGTGTGAGGACTACTTTGCTAAGCCACACTAGGAATGCGATGTCCAAGAAGATAAACACATACTGAATTCATCACGGCTTCCTCCATGTACTTGGCCACAACAACCCAGATCCAATTGTACTTTACTGAAGCAAACCTGTAATTAAAAAAGTGACAAAAAACAAATCACAATCTAACCAAAAACACAAGCACCCAAAACATGGAAATGTACTAAAGATATTACAGTCAGAAGAGCAACAAAAGATTCCATTAGTGGAACAATCTAAACACACACACACACACACAAAAAAAAACAGTCTACATTCACAAAAGATCCAGAAATGTAGAAGGAATTATTTGAATCTCTCAGAAAGTAAGCAAAAATCTAATTCCACTTCATTAGGATGAATTGTTGATGCACTCAAAAGCCTCAAAGGCAGAACCTGACAGCAACAGGACAGAAATGTTAAAACACAGCAGTCCTAAAGGCAGAGTGCCTTATTAAAATTGTTCAACCTGGCTTTCCAAGCTGGCAGATTTCCTAATATCTCAAACAGGAGACTTCTAGTAACAATTTGAGTGAAATCAATTACAGCGGAGATAAATTAGATTCCTGTAAAATGTATTTTTCAGCTAAAGGCATCCCTGGCTGCAAAAATGTTGAGAACTGCTGCTCTAAACAATATGGAAGTGTTTTGCTATATGCAGATGACCTAGTACCGCTGTATGTCACCAAGTAGGAGTTACAGCAGCATCCAAACCTGCTGGAGTAATACTGTCAGAAATAACATTACATCTAGTCAAAACCAAAATACCATAAAACCTCATTATGCTAGAAATCCAAATAGCTACCAGTAACTTGACAATGAAACTATCAAAGTTGATCAATCCATGAGGCCTCATCAATGGTGGAATATACATATTTTGGTATTATAGTGTAATGTATACGTAGTACAGTTCATACTTTAATTGAGTATTATTGCAATTAAAATGACTCTTTCTTAACAATATTAAAACCATACTTTTTATTTTGGCCATTTCTTATCTCATCTAGCCAATGACTGTATGTTATATATCAAACACATGAGCTCAGATTTACAGACATGTTTAACATCCAATCAAGCCATTTTCTTTGCCTTGCTAAAAGCCATGAAGGCTATCTAAATGTGAAAAGCATGTTGAAGTACATTTCACTAAAGAGCAGTGGCTATATTATCTTTGCTAATACCAGGTTTGACTAGCATCAATTCCAGTAACAAATACAATCAGCTAGGCAGCAAGTCAATAAATGGTAAATATTGCACAGATAAAGACATTGAATGATGTTTTCAGGCCTTATAACAAAAATAATATTCAGATTTAGATAAAAAAAAAAAAAGTTACTTTTCAACTGAAAACATGACAGTAACTTAATTTTAGCAGTTGAATACCTTTACATATTAGCTAGGTAACTAGATATACTTTATATGGTAACCAAAAGGAAATTCACAGACTATAGCAGCAATCAATTAAGTGTATTCAGATAATAAAAATAAACACATGCTACTATCTGAGGAACCTTAAGTGTTAGCTGTATTTACTCATTTGTCTGTCTGTTTATATAAGTGTATGACTTCATGGATATGTTCTCTTTGCTGTTTACACACACATTCGATGTTGAGAATCTGCTCTAATGTATTTACTTTGGCAATAATGTGATTTGTAACATGCTTGCCAATAAAGCAGTGTTGAACTGAAATTGAGAGTGATGGAGTGAGAGAAGCAGAGGGAGGAAAGCAAGGATGAGTGAAGAGCTGAGTGTTATGTGTGCTGCAGTGTGATGAGTGTACTGCTGTAAAAGAGGAGAGAGGGAGAGAGTTAGAGAGAGAGAAAGAGAGAGAGAGAGGGAGAGAGAGAAAGGGGACAAGGGGAGGAACAAGGGAATTAATAGTAGGGAGTAAAAGAGAAAGAAATAAACCGGTACTGGACTACTACGACTCTCTCTCTCTCTCTCTCTCTCTCTCTCTCTCTCTCTCACACACACACACACACACACACAATCATTCACATACACGCACACAGTTGACCTAGCACAGTATGCTAAGCTGTTCTGCAGTTCTGAACTATGCATGGTGCATGTTAAAAGCTCCTTGAGCTTAGATTTCCTGCTGCATACCTCTCACTCTATAAGCCATCTCTTACTCATCTGACCTGTCCATCCATTCGTCCATTCATTTTCTGTTTGTTCCTCTTCCTGTGCTTAATTCTCTTCTCTAATCCCTCATGCATTGCAAGACACTAGTACCTTGTAAAATAAACAAATGTGTTTGATGTATAACATACACTGATCAGCCTTAACATTCTGAGCATTGACAGGTGACGTAAATAACACTGATTATCTCCTCATCATGGCACCTGTTAGTGGGTGGGATATATTAGGCAGCAAGTGAACACTTTGTCCTCAAAGTTGATGTGTTAGAAGCAGGAAAAATGGACAAGCATAAGGATTTGAGCGAGTTTGACAAGGGCCAGATTGTGATGGCTAGACCACTGGATCAGACCATCTCCAAAACTGCAGCTCTTGTGGGGTGTTCCCGGTCTGCAGTGGTCAGTTTTTATCAAAAGTGGTCCAAGGAAGGAACAGTGGTGAACCAGTGATAGGGTCATGGGCGGTCAAGGCTTACTGATGCACATGGGGAGTGAAGGCTGGCCCGTGTGATCTGATCCAAAAGATGAGCTACTGATGCTCAAATTGCTGAAGAAGTTAATGCTGGTTCTGATAGAAAGGTGTCATAATATACAGTGCATGACAGGTCAGGGCTGTTTTGCCAGCAAAACGGGGACCAACACAATATTAGGCAGGTGGTCATAATGTTATGTCTGGTCGGTGTATAGTACAATTTGGGTAAAGCATGGCACATATGACAGCTATTAATAAGACTACATCCATATGAACATAGCAAAAGGTCTGAAATGTTGTACTAATGACAATTTTAGGTTTGTGATTATGTAATGAAATTGAAATAACACTGACCTTATGACCCAAATGTTGATTGTGGTTGATTCTAGGATAAAGACATTTATGGCTGAAACCCAGCTAAACTTCTGGTTTGTAGAATGTTCAGTTCTAACCCATAATTGGTTCAGATTTGGGTTTCAGTATCGATTATCACAATGATCATTTCTTACTCTCCAGGAACAGATTACAGGCAACTCATTACTGGTATAATGCTCTTTAAATGGACATATATAACTGAAAATTCTCTTGGTGAGGTGCATGAACACCTACAAAACAGATTAAAAAAAAGGCAGCCACTTCTGCAGTGTCTATGCAAAGTGTCTAAATTACAAACAGAAGGAATTATTGCACTCCTGTTACACAGTGTGAGTGCCTTGCAATAAAAATGGATGCATCTTTGTGCCCAACTCTGAGAATCATTTGTATATTTGTGCCTAAAAATATTAGAAATCTTTTAATATGCTGGCAAGCGAACTAGCTACCCTGAGCAAACAGGATTATTTCTTGTGAACATGACTCCTTTGAGTTATTTCACTAAGAATATTTTTTCAAAAGCATGTGCATGTGCATATATCAATGCAGTGATTTCCATATATGTTGTCAAAAAAAAAAAAATGGCAACATTCCCTTGTAGAAACTTCAAGCCATGCCAACTCAGAGCTTCTCTCACATCTTTGGACTCATTAACATGCTCGCATTTCCATATAGGAACCCTTTAAACACCACGTGTCAGTATACACTGCATGGATTTATTTAACACAGGTATGTAATTACTGTCCAAAAAATGAGTCTGAAGAATGATTGACCAGTTCTAAAAACATTCCCTGACCCAGTTTTCATCCCTTCATTCGGTTCTCTCTCACTGTCAAGGAGATGCCTGAGTCCATTCGTGTGCTTTGAAACAAACTAAAAATGTAGCTCACTAAAGTAACTACAGCAGATCAATAGTTAATGAATGGTAGTGTTCATGATAATGGACCAGAGAGAGAAAGGAAAAAGAAGAAAGATGAAAGGTGAACAAGAGAGGCAACAAGAAGCAGCGAGAGAGAGAGAGAGAGAGAGAGAGAGAGAGAGAGAGAGTGAGTGTCACTTTGACAGTCAGCCAGAATGTCCATGCAGCTTACTGAAAGCTCTTTCTGATTACCATTAAAACAGATGCAGTTTATTGATGTGTTGAGATAATCTTCAATCTACCTCCAAATGAACTCTTCTGAGAGGCGTATTATGAAACATTTTGGGATAAGATGCGTTTGGATTCACAGATAATTGATTCTTCATATTAATTGAGGGATAACAGAAGATCAATACAGCATTACAGTGTACAGTCCGATCTTATACGCCAAGAGCCGGTGTGGGTGCAGGCTTTCATTCTAATCAGGCAATAAAAGCACCTGATTTCACCTGTTAAATCAGTTAATCTAGGCTTTCTATAAACTCAAGTTTGGCTTCTGTTTGGTTGGAATGAAAGCCTGTACCCACACCAGCGCTTTCCAGGTAAGATTGACAACACCATATACAGATTTGACTCATGACCAATTAGAAGTATTAAAAATCATGATAGGGCCCTGACTGACTAAAATCCCAAATGACTTGCATTAATTTGCATGTGCAAGGGGTATGTCTCAGTTGACTGACAAAGAACACTTGTAAGAATTACATCACATGCAAAGTAGGGATTAAAAAACCAAATCTAAATTAGGCTACAATATTTGTTCGTATTAGCATTGGTAATCACTTTATCCTTAGGGTCCTGGTGGATATGGAGTCTGTTCCAGGAACAGTCGGTGTAATGTGGGAATATATCCCGCACAAGACGACAGTCCATTGTATGACTAGAAATGCAGAACACATAAAACACTACTCTTAGCATGCTTAATTTCTGCAGTTGGTCACAAGAAAAAGTTTCAGCTATTCTTTCAAGAATGAAATAATATAGCTTTTGAATGCAGTGCATGATCACAATCTTGTCCAGAATGATTGTACCCACCTAAAATGATGATTAAAAATGAATTTATTTAACCTCTCACTGAAAATATACAAGAAATCTAACTTCTAACTGAAGTAAATTTATTCTGAAACAGGGGCAGGTTCTCTTCCTGACCACAGGAGGTCACGGTTCTCAACTGCTCGTGTACCAATGTGATTTACCCTTAAATTAAATTTTCATATGTTGGGTGTATGTAGAGTTGATGCATTTTTGCAGTGATTTTGTGATGATATTTTGAGAGCAGGCCTAAATAAAGCATCAAAGAGAGACCATGAGGGAGAGAGAAAGTGAGAGAAAATTTACATGAAATGCAAAATGCTACTGGCACCCTAAGAGCAATAGATTTGATGGCACCGTTAATTAAATAACATTTCAGTTAAGTACACTTTTCAAAAAAAATGATGTTGCACCTAGCTATAACATGACTTTACACTCAGGTTACTCTCATCAGTCAAACCTCTAGTTTCACTTCATCGAAAACAGAGACAAGAAAACATCTTACGTTTCAGATGACCCGACAGATGACCTTCTACAGTCTTCTTGTAGCCCATCTGCAAACATGTAAGATTATCATTTAATTACCACTTTACACAAAAAAACCCTTTTGAGAAAATCTATGCAAAAATGATTTTTCATCCTAATTGCCTTCGTTCTTTGTTCCTCTCTTCTGTTCGGTCAATGAAAAAAACCACATATTGCCTTTAGTTGTATTTTTATAAACCAAATTCTATTAAAATAGATATATAAAACACTTTAATCATTCTGAAATAGAAGCTTTTTTCACTGGAGAGAATCCCTACAAATTTGTAATCATGAGTTCATGTTAGTTGCACTGACATTTAGCTGAAGACCTGAAACTGTAATGCACACGATTATCTGTAGATGGCAGCATAACTCTGTGTGTCCGTTTGCAGTAAAACACCAGAATGCCTGAATGGCTAGCCAATCTTATTCTATGAATTATGAACCATTAAGGGTTGTAATGGTGCTGGCTGTTCCACATTTCCACAAATCATCACAATGTGGTTAAAGTTTTCTTTTAAGGTTTTCCCATAAATAGTAGTTTCCCCTTATTCACTGGGCTTTGGTTTCTTTAGAGCCAGAGAAGCCACATATTACAATTTGTGCTGCAAACATCCTACAAGACTGAAATATTATTATTTGTGTTTTTATGGGCAAAAGGATCTTTTCTTTAAGCCCCTGACAATTTACTGTTTCTCTGTTAAAAAGTAGGTTATAAAATTCCGAAATCAGGAATGCAGACAGACCCTTCTCTGAAATGGGAGTGTGCTGTGTGCACCTTTTTATCTTTAGTTTTTAATTTGAAGTGAAAATGAATGTGGCAGGAAGATAGTTTACTCCATGGTGGTGGTGTTTTTTGTTTTTTTTTTGTTCGGTTGCAGAGCTCTGACAGGCCCAAGCTTGTATGAAACATTATTCTGGCCCCGGTGTTCCTGCTGCCTGGAGGGATTGACCATCATAGAGACTGTGAGTGGCAAAACCCTGACGATATTCTGATTCAGGAGGTATAACTGACATTTCTGGATGTTTTGCTTTATAGAAGCAAATATGAGACAAAAATTAAATTTTAAAACATCACTGAATTCATAGCTTTGAAATACATTACTTCAAAAACCAATGCCATTACTTCAATGTATGGAGACTCACATTTTAAAATTCACGTTAAAAAATAAACAAAAAACAAGCATCTATAAATATATATATTTTTTAATTTAAACCTGTAATGCAATAAAATGATATCCGTCTCCTCTTTCCTATTTCTGGGTAGCCTGGATGCTTAACATATATTTTTGTCGGGTAGGCACTATATTATTATTATTATTATTATTATTATTATTATTATTATTATTATTATTATTACCTAGACACACTGATGATATTTACATTAGATAATGGTAAACAATAGATTATATTTAAAGAATATGAATTCAGAGAGAGTCCAACTGTGTTATGAAAGACAAGGCTGTGTTATAGCATGTGATATTGAGAGAGTGGGGGGTGGAAATCATTCAACAGCGTCCCATTTTTCCAATTAATTCAATTAAAGCCTGCCTGTGTCTGTCCTTTGAAAAAAATGGATAACAGATCCACTGTACATGCGATTGAATGGTCCCTTCTCTTTGGCTATCTATAGACTACTGTGTAATGATTTTTTTAGGCAGCTGAGAGTCGACAACATAGAATTGTCCAGTGTAAAGTCTAGCAGCAGTTGTGTTTGATATATCAGGTGTGTTTCCCACCATTGTTAATCAGAGTTTCTAGCTTTCAGCAAAACTGCCAGCATAAAACAGCTCAGAAACCACACCAAATTTAGCCCTGTGTTAGAAAAGGGAGACCTATTTGACTTCTTTTCCACAGTCTTTGCGTGGGAGACAAGGTCACTGTGTTACTCACACATAGTCTGATGTAATAAAATTATGCACTTTATAATCTCCCTTTCTTCTCCCAATTTTTCCAATATATCTTACAATAAAAATGGTTCTATACACCATACACTAACTTTGCTATAAAACAAGATGCAGCAGCAGAGCGTTTTTTTAAAAACACTGTCCATTTTCCTCCTCTTCCGGCAGGGATGGGCCTATTAGCGCTTGTTGTAGATCCAATCTATTTATTATACCTACAAAGGAATTGTGTCAGTCAGGATTTAAGACCCATCACAGTATAGAGAAAGCGCTGGTTAAAGTGGTAAATGACCTTCTACTGGCCTCTGATTTGGATTTGGTCTCCTTGCTTGTGCTTCTTGAATTTTATTGTGATTATAGTATTCTGCTTAAATAGAAAATGTTGCTGGAGGTAAATGACTGGCCCTTTCCAGGCTCAGCTCCTACTTGACTAATCGTTAACGGTTGTTAGATGTAAATGGTGACTTCTTTACGAATACTCAGTTAAAGTTTAGTGACATGTAAGGTCCTTTTTTAGACCCAGTTCTTTTTTACTTTATATATGCTACCTCTGGGTAAAATTATTTGTTAACATTGTTGTTGGAGCCATGCCTCCTGGTGGTCCAGCAGTAGGATCCCGTGCTCTTGTTGCTGCGCCCCGTGTTCAATTCCCGGGCAGGGAGCTAACCCAGCCACTGAATAATTAACTCTTAGTGCTGGTCCTAAGCCCAGATAAAATGAGAGGGTTGCGTCAGGAAGGTCATCCAGCGTAACACCTGTGCCAAAAAATGAAACATGCGGACTACATGACTGCGAACAGGGAGCAGCCAAAAGAACAACAATGTTGTTGGAGCCATAATACGTACTCTGTAAATTAAAGGATATTGAAGTGTTGTTAAATTATTGTTTATTGTATTGTTTTGTCAAATTCTGGTTAGCTGTTCAGCAAGCAAGTGCTTGAACGATACATATTTTTGGCCATCGTTCTGTATTGTGTTGTTATATGAAGTTATAAAGTTTGTTTCCAAATAAACAGGAGTCAAAAAGGAATATAATGACTTGGATGAGTTGTCACGTAAAACTGGTTGCTTTGAAGAGATAGTACACTTTCAAACTTAAAGATGGAGTGCCATTATAATTGTAATAGCTTCCACTGTCATGCTTAATAAACCTGAGAAATGTGTAAAGGACATTAGACATTTAATACATATGAACTTAATTCTGACAAGACAGAATTTCTTGTACTTGGACCACATTCAGGAAGAAGTAAGCTTCCTGTAACTCCAGGATGACCTTTCTGTTTCATTTTTTCTGCAGCAGTAAAAGACCTTGATGTGAATATTGACTCCCGTCTTTCATTTGAAGCGCATGCAGATAATATTACCAGGATAGCCTTCTTTCATCTCGGAAATAATGCTAAGATTATAAATATGTCACTACATGATGCAGAAAACTAGTTCATGCTTTTGTTAGCTTTAGGATTATCATAATGCCTTACTGTCTGGATGTTCCAGTAGGTGCATAAATAAGCTCCACATACACCAGAATGCAGCAGTGAGAATCCTTACTAGGAGAAGATATGACCCCATCGGTGCAATGATCCACACTGGCCCCCAATCAAATATTGAACTGGTTGTAAGATAAAGAGAAGTCTCCTTGCATAGGGGAAATGAACACTTTAAGCAAAATGTAACTAAATTTACCAAACATCATCTACATGACTGACATTTCTTTCTAAAAACACATGGATTTGTCTTTCTCAACTTTGTCAAGTATTGTGTGCTTGCCATCTTTCCTGCTCCATCACAACCTCAAAACAACTTCCCGATCCAGCCAAGAGAAAGATTCCAATTAATTTCTATTTTGTCAAATATATTCTTTAAGTCTGTTTGTTGCTGTTCTTCGACTCCTTCTTCAAGGTCACTACAGCGCATTATCCAATCCGCATATTTTCATTTGGCACAGGTTTTACACTGGATACCCTTCCTGATGCAACCCTCCCATTTTGTCCAGGCTCAGAGTGTCACCCCCTAGTAGCTGGGTCAGTTCCCTGTCCAGGATTTTGATCTCCTGCCACAGTGCCTTTATGAAAGGACCTTTATGGTCCTTTACGACCCGCAATGGCTAGAAACCATGAAGATGCCATTGCTACAAAGAGTATTGCTATGATGGAGTAGAATTACAAATGCTACAATAGCTTTAGGACTGCAAAAATAATGAACCTTGATTGTGTCCATCAGTGACTTCATGTAAAAAAAATAATAAATTCCCAACTTACACAACTGCGTGCT
This sequence comes from Hemibagrus wyckioides, assembly GCF_019097595.1. NCBI lineage: Eukaryota > Metazoa > Chordata > Actinopteri > Siluriformes > Bagridae > Hemibagrus > Hemibagrus wyckioides. The sequence goes on along the minus strand of NC_080734.1, from coordinate 9,109,872 downwards.
TTGACTAAATAACACATTTATAATCTCACTATCACCCAGATGAGGATGGTTTCCTTTTAAGTTTGGTTCCTTTCAAGGTTTCTGTTGTCTTAGGGAGTTTTTCTTTGCCACTGTCTCCTCTGACTTACTCGTTAAGTATAAATTCATGAATTTAAAAATTTATATCCCGAATTTATATATTTCTTTAATGCTTGTCCATGTTAACAATGTCCATTGTTAAAAGCATTATACATATAAAATGGAATTGAATTGAATAATACATGAAGTAATAAATGGGGAAATAAATGGAATGCTTGCTTGTTGTTCTATCCCACAACTGTGAATCTAGAAAGGTGAGATCTAGAAAGTCAAACAAATCATCACAGGTCACTCAAAATACATGATCAGTATTTCAGCAGAATTTAAATATATGTTGAAAGAAAGCATGGTTATACTTTGCCCCATTTGTCCCAATACATTTAACAATAAACTAATGCATGAAAATAGCTCTTTTGTCTTTTGTTGCTTCACCCAAACACTAAAGCTCTACAGAGATACCTAGATTAGTTGCAGCATTATTATTTCCAAATATGTACATACAGGATTTAACTTAATGAGGGATACATGAGGGATGCTATCTTCTTGGATAAAACATTTTTTCCCCAATTCACTGAAGGAGTAAGGAAACATGATGTGAAAGATATTTTTGGAAGTGATTCATTTTTGCCTCTCAACTACTACATCTATGGTAAACTTTGGCCTGTTCAATCACAAGCCTTGGCCTTGTTATCTAATACAAAACAAATAGGTGAAATTTTGATTATCACTTTTGATAACTAACTAACTAACTAAATAGATAGATAGATAGATAGATAGATAGATAGATAGATAGATAGATAGATAGATAGATAGATAGATAGATAGATAGATAGATAGATAGATAGATAGATAGATAGATAGATAGATACTTTATTCATCCCAATGGTAAATTTAACATTGAACATCTGCTATTAAGTTGCAGCCAGTTAGCTTCACAGGTTTCTTATTGCTTGGTATACATCTGATAAAAAAAGCTGTCTTGTCCACTGTATTTAATTTAGAAGTAAAATGCTGTTTTTCTCTGTGCCTGTTTGTTAGCAATTTTAGAACTTCTGCAAACAGACTACTTGGCTACACAGTGTACTCATAGACTATAAATGAGTATCTTATACTTGACCACAAAATGATTTTTTGCCCTCGTGATTTCCCCAGATACTTGCTTCCTTTGCAACTCAGCTTCCTGAACATGTCCTCTAATATAACTGACCTGTCTTTAAGTGTTACTTATCAAGAGGAATAAATGACACAGGACACCCCTTCTCGTGACACAAAGCCCTGTGAGCTGGAACATACCGATGAATCTTGACACAAATCCTAACACCATCAGTATGTGTGAAGAGATGTATCTATGTGAAAGAAGTTCCATGTAAAAATCCACTTCTAACATGAACATACCAATTACTGGTTCAGTTACAGCATTTATCTAATTGTCTTCACTGATTTATTTTGCTATTGATTGATATAATGGTACGTTTAGTTCATATTATCATGGCTGAGTGAATTATTTTGATTCATCTATTGAAGTCTATGTATTTGCATAAACTACCAAAGCTTTATCTATCAGTCAATACCTTTATCTATCTACTTCTCTATTTTTCTATTACATTCTTCAATGTACTTTTCTGTCTGGTTTTATGTTTATCTGTCTAACCACCTTTTAATTGATCATCTATCCAATTTCACACATCATTCATATATCTATATTTCTCTTTGGCTGTTTAACCATCTGTCTGTCTGTCTGTCCTGCTGCCTATCCATTTCTCTGTCGATCTAATTTATCTGTTTTCTATCTATACCCATCTATCACCTGTATGTCTGTTCATTTTCATATGTCTGACTATGTCTATCACTCTGTCTCTGCCTATCTATTTGTCTGATGATCCACTCATCCCTTTTATCTGCTTATCCATTCATTTCTATGCCACCCCATTTCACAATGTCTGTTTGTCTATCCATCTGTCCAACTGCCTAACAATCCATTCATCTAACCAGGTGTCCACCTGACATCTATCGGTCTCACTGACAATCCGTCTGTCTACCCATCATCACCAATAAGCCATCATGAGAGACAGATGACACGACAGATCTGATAATAATAAATGAATTAGAATGCCGTGATACACATTTGTCATTTTGCTCCACAGGAATATGAACTATCTCAAACTCATTTAGCATCACGGAGGCCGACACTTTCGCCTCCGTTTTGACCTAATCAAATCACACTGTTGCAGTCAGACAAGATATTGAATTTTGAAAAATCAGTTTTATGTGAGTGATTTAGCATGCTTATGAGGACATTTGCAGCAAGCATGAATGATGGTCTCATCATGTAATGCATCATAAACTACACGCAGTGGCTAGATTCATTCCCATAGTGATGAGCTTTTTACCCAGCTGTCTATTCATCAAACAGTCAAAGACACTGAATATGACTAGCAAACTAAATTTGCCTTAGGAAAATGAAGGTGAACTCAACAGAGCATGACAGAACAATTAATTAGTTTATCATGGATGAAAAACCAGTGCAGTCTGATTACAAATTTCACCATACACAGAGAAGCGTGGAGTGCTTTATGACAACAAAACAGATTTTAAAGGCCTTTTACTCAACTATAATTTTGTATAAAGTATATAGGCTACATAATTCAGCTCACTGACCGAGCTAGAAGAGTTTTATTGCTAAAGCGACGACAACATTGAGACGTGTGAATCATGACAGCGTGTAAAAACTAGCAAACACAGTTCGAGCTTAGTATCTCATGTTGTTAAGTCTTAAATGAAGCCAGTTGAGTATTTCTTTCATTATAGTAAAATGGGTAACAAGAAGATTATTTCCTCACAGCACCAGTTTTTATTTTGTGGCTGTTTTGTTGTGTGCTTCAAGACCTTTCTTTTATATGACTACTTTTTAAAATTTTATCTGATTGAATTTACTCTTTACTCTGAAAGAGAGAGAGAGAGAGAGAGAGAGATAGAGAGAGAGAGGCTCCAGTGGGGCTTTATTAAAGTTTTATATTGACCTCTTTTTATGATATAATGTGCATTTATGGTTTAGTAGTTCATTGTAATGCTGTATAAATGAATGATACACCTTCCATGTAGAGCACATTAAAGTGCAAGTGCAGTTTAGATAAATCACTTTGTTTTAACTTTAATGACATCATTGCTGTGGGTTTAATATGCACAAAAACAAAAATGTGTCTCATGGAGAATAATTCTTTAATGACTAGGTGAAAAGTAATCATTTTGGCTCTTTCCTGAAATTTGACAATTATTTATTTATTTTTTTGCTTAAATGAGAGCTGTTATTTACATGCTTACTATTATCTTCCACGCTTGCTGCTATTTTCTACTTTTTCTAATCAATCTTCTAACATGTCAATATTTGTGAAAAGACATGAATAAGACTTGTTGATATTTTTCAACATAGCGAATGAAAGCTTGACTGTAGAACACAGCGGTGAATTTACCAAGCAGTTTTCATCTGATATCAGTTGACATTCTGCTGAGATGCAGTGACCTTTAACAAACTTTCCACATCCTTTTCCACAGGCTGGTTTCCTTTGCTAGTTTTTGCTACATATTTCTACTTTATGAGCTATTCATGCCCAACTGTCTGTATGTAAGCATCTGTGTGTGTGTGTGTGTATGGAGGAGTGCTGAGAGCTTCAGGTTCAAAATTTGTGTTTTCTCAGTGCAGAAGCAGCCCAGTATTGGTGATTAGCCTTTTGTTTTAGTGAAGTACATGTTAGACACCACGATTTAAGACCTAGACATGACAGATTCTCTAGCTGGTCAGATATAAAGTGATACAGGCTGTAGGAACTTTCATGGGGAGCAACGGAGGACACAGAACCACTGAAAACCCAGACCAAGAGCGAGATCCAAAAGCAGAGGCAGTTTTGCTAATTCACTTCACAAAGTGTTGCCTATGTAAAGTGTGGCATGGAGAGAGAGAGAGAGACAGAGAGAGATAGAGAGTGATTAAGTTGAGGTTCAAGAGTGTTTACATCATAGAGAAAGAACGGAAAGGAGGAACAGAAAGAAAGATTTTTACATGGAAAGAAGAAAGTGAATCATGAAAATGATTCAGAAACTGTGTGTGTGTGTGTGTGTGTGTGAGAGAGAGAGAGAGAGAGAGAGAGAGAGAGAGAAGAAAAGAAAAGAAAAGAAAAGAAAAGAAAAGAAAAGAAAAGAAAAGAAAAGAAAAGAAGATTAGAAAGTACAGAAGTCAAAAAAGGCAAATAAACTAACTCAAAGCACCAAGGAAAAAGAAGAGAACAAAATATTCTATTCAAAGGATACCAACTTCAGACAAAGCTAAGTTGCGAGAGAGAGAGAGAGAGAGAGAGAGAGAGAGAAGGTTATTTTTTAGTTACTGAAGAATTGCATACATCTATAACTGCTTGTTTGTGTCAAAGTCCTTCAAAACATTGCCTATATTATATTTTGAGCTTATGAAAATCAGGAGGTAATTGGTTTTTGCTATTTTTAATTTACTTATGTTTTTAATTTCAGCTTCCATAGTGCCTTGCGTCTCCTCCAAATAGCAAGCATGATAAACAGAAAAAGCCATCCAAAGCAAAGAGGAGAAAAAAATATGTTTCAGTGAGGCCAAGTTAGAAGTGTTAATTAAAAACAATTTTGGAAGTGTGCTCTATTTTTGTAAATCTTTCAAAAGAGCCACATCCTGGTAGAAAATTAAACCCCTCTCCTGAACTATTAATAACATGGTGAATAGTTAAGATTTAACTGAAGTCAAGTGAATTAATACTTTATTTAAAAATACAAATATAGCTTAGCTATAAAGCTGGACTGAAGAGGTTTTAGGAGACCTCTGCAGGAAGGCTTTAATGAATGTTCCTAAACACAGCTAAAAATTGGGGTCAAAGTTTGCACTAGAACTCAGCAGAGCATGATCTCTGCTCTTATAAATACAAGATTATTTCACATGAACAAATACTGAAAGAAATTACTGAACACTGGAAACAGAGACTATCAAAATGAATCAAATCATCTGGTGAATTAAATTTTTTTTAATTCACTGCGCAATGGCAGGATCCGCTGTTTGTAGCAGATCATTCGATCTGCATGATTTGGCACAGGTTTTATGCTGGATGCCCTACCTGTCGCAACCCTCCCATTTTTACCCTGGCTTGGGTCCGGCACAGAGAGTTAACTCTTCAGTGGCTGGGGGGGCCACGGCAATGAGAGCACGGGATCCTGTCACTGGACAACCAGGAGGCCATCTGGTGCATTTTAATGATTAAATGAAATTATAAAATAACCTAAAAAAAACAATTAAACAAGAAAAAAACTAACCAACCAAACAAAAAAGTTCTATGATCATTAAGAATCTTCAAAAAGCCCATCTGCAGATAATTCTACATCCAGGGCTGTCCTTCGTGGTGCATCTCGCACACAAATGTGTCTCTACTCAAATGAAGAACTAATGAGCTGGCTGAGATAAACATCTGCACATTCTGATTCACATTTAAAAATGACATGTTGACATTACACTCCATTAGTTACATCCCTGTTTGAGCAATGGTGATTTTTAACAATATTTGAAAATACACTCAATGGGTAATTTATTAGAAACACTATACTACTGGGCCTCCCTTTGCTCTCAGAACAGTCTCAATTCATTGTGGAATGGATTTCATAAGCTGTCTGTTCTACCACGTCCTAAAGGAGTTCTACTGGATTCAGATCCAGTGACTGGTCATGTTCATGAAAGCAGTTTGATTGTGACATGGTGCATTGTCATGCCAGAAGTAGCCATTAGAAGTTGGGGTAAATTGTGACTAGGAACAGGCTCAATGTGTGACAAGAAAACATTCCCCACACCATTGCACCACCTCCACCAGCCTGGACTGTTGAGGCAGGTTGGGTCCATGGATTCATCCTGTTTCCACCAAACTTTTAAATCTGTGTGCCTCAGCAGAAATTGAGATTCATCAGACCAGGCTATGTTTTTCCAGTCTTCAGCTATCTGTTTTGGTGTGTCTGTGAACTCACTTGACATTTTCTCTTTATTGCAAACTCTAGAGACTGTCTGAAAATCCCTGGGGATCAGCAGTTATAGAAATACGCAACAATCATGCCACAGTCAAAATTTTGCAGATTGCATTTTTCCTTTTCTGATGGCTGATGTGAACATTATCCAAAGCTTCTTGTCCTGAACCTGCATGATTTAATCTATTATACTGCTGCTACATGACTGGCTGATTAGATATGAGCATTACATGAATAAGCCGGTGTACACGTCTTCCTAATAGAGTGTTCAGTGAGTATATTTTTAGTTATATTACTCATTAAACAACACATACAATAATAATTATTGATAATATTGATATTCAGCAAATTTGTACATTTAAAACTCTACACTCAGCCTAACCAGACGTGGGTTTGATTGTACCAATGTGCCAAAGACATTAAAGATACTTCAGGAAGTGCATTTTTGTAGCTAGGCCTGGATGCTATAAATAGATTTTTCAAATCTACTGCTTATATATCCAAATTATCAGCTTCAGTGAGTGGCTCTGAAATTAAGTTTGTTTTACTATTCAGATTTGACATGAAAATGTCAGAAGCAAGGACCAAGGTATTTTATTAGTATTTATTTCTTGAAAGATATTGAAAGATATGGAAGTGTCAGCAAAACATGCGTAAAAATGAACCAGCTTTCACTATATGCAGTAACTTGACTGGCAGTGCTGCATGAATCTGCCATCTGGGATAGAAATAAATCAGCTTCAGTCAAGCTACTGCATACCATTCTGTAAATTTTTATTCTGCAAAATCTTTGAGAGTACTGCTGATCTTCGTTGCACAAAAGTCTTGCTCCAGGGCAACTGTTTGTTAACAGCAAAGCAGATGGTGTGTATATCAAACGTTAAGCCTTCTTTCCAAAAAAGTCCATTTATACCAGCAGTCTTGGCTACAAAAAGAACGGCTTCATACTTAAGAAGAATAGGATCTTTTCTCACATGGTCTTTACCAACATGCACTATAAGTCAGACAGTAGAGGTAAATGATTGTGTGAACTTTCCAGACACAGGAATGCTCAATATACAAATATTAATTTTTTATTACAACATAAAATATAATGACATAATGGATTCAGAAAAAACTAAAATGACATGATGATAACAACATTTCTTAACCTGGTCATTTAAAACAAATCCCCTTTCAAACAGAGGTATAGAAAGAGTAAAAAGAATGATTGACTTAACATGTGGAAGCACGCTTAGCACAACCAGCAAAGCAGATCATTATTGCTACTGTTTTTTTTTTAAAGCAATGAGTTGAAAACAATATGGCAGTGTGTGCGTACATGTTCCTAATGGCACGTTGCTCATGGCAAAAATAGTCTCGGCTCATTACTTAGCGTCTTGTATGTGTGTGATTGCTGCTGTGCTGATTTCCAAGTGCAGCTGGTTTAGAAAGCTACATTAATGTTGTTGCACTTCTGATATCACTTCTGTTATTCCCAGTAAGGGTCAAAGTTTCAGTTCAAAAGCTTCTACCATGTATTTGGAAGAAAGCTTATTGTGGAAAACAACAGATCTAAAAGTATTAAGAATGCTGAGAGAAGTTGCATCTCAATCTTCATAAAATAATTAATGGCAATATCCCATAATTGCCATAATTTATTCTGCTATCATATATGATTACGTACATAGACTTTTAAGTCACTTCTTATGTGAGAGATTTGGACAATTTGGACTATTTTTTTTTTACAGAATATAAAAGATGGAAAGCATGTGGCTGCAAGGCAGGCAGCAGAAACACACAGTGTATGTCCAGTGATTGCAGAAGCGGTTCTTCACCCTCCTGCAGAAGCTGGGAGAGAAATGTTGACGTGTGCTTCCATTTCTTCCTCAAAAGCTTGACTGCTTGGACACCAAGTTCCACGTGGAAATATCTGGGTCCCCCCTTGTCACTGCTCACTGATCTCCACATCAAGGAAGACATGCCCTTCTCCAATTTTTTTAAAAGTAAAAGAGCACTTGTTTTCCTCACCTTAGCCCCCTGTGTGTCTGTGTTTAGCCCACCACAGCTACAGAAGCCAGCCCTTCCTGAACAAGCAGGCATAATTTGAAACCAAATAACTTTGTCTCAGTTGTTACCACTATTGCTCCTCCAGTGCCTTCTATTGCAGCATATTGAAATACCAATCTATGAAGGGAGGCATCACAAACTGCAAAGAAATTATGGAGGACTAAGGTGACTAATCAAACACGTCGGCTGATAGCAGATTCCCGCTTGATTAATGATGGAGTCTGTAATGTCAGATGGTTCTTTCTCTCCATGTTGACCTTCAGCAACCTCCATAAAATATAACAGCCTCCACTATAATGAGAAGCATTTCCACTAGACTTTAGTTCTAATTCATCCCAAAGTCCTGTTCTGTCCTGTAAATACATCATATTTTTTATTATTGTAGTTTACATTCTATAAATGTCAAATTTCAATTTTTAAATAATCAAAATAAATGATTTATATGATTCATTATGATTCACAAATCTAACATATTATTTTTTAACTTGAACCTATCCCTTTTCTAATTAATAATCCATACAATGTCAAATAAGCATTATTTTGTGATTGAAGTAATACAATTGTCAATACAACTGTTAAAAGTGGTTTAAAAACACAGCAAGTAGAACTCGAAGTTGGTGTTGATATAGATGCCATCTCCCCCATCAAGTCTAGTGAGTCTTGGTATTAAACTGTATGCCTGATAAACCCTTAAAATAAACCTCAAACAGGGATGAAGCTATTGCAGAAAAAATATTTCAGACATTTGACTTTGACCCTGTTTGGAACAATTCCAAAATATAATAAGTTCATCTGCTGCTTACTTTAACAATTCCACATAAATTCTACAAACATTTAACCACTCCTTCTCGAAATATTACACTATAGAGAATACAGTAAATGTTTTACAGTGTAATTTATTCTAGCATAGATATGGAATTTTCAAAATGACTGACTTTAGTTATATGCAAACATCTGTCACAAATATGCACACACACCTTACAGCCAGATGTACGTAGTGCTATGTTGAGAGAGCTTTTACAATGTGTTTTTGATGAAGAGATTAATAAGAGACTCTGCTGACCATTATCACTGTATTATATAGCTTGCACAAAGGCTCTCACACACATACTTGGATGTATGATTGTAATTCAGCAGCAATAACTGAACAAGTTAACAGGCTATTCAGACAAATTTCAACACCTTTCAATATCTTTAATATCATTTTTTTTGTCCTGCTCTCTCTCTCTCTCTCGTTGCTTTTCTTCATATTATTGAATCCCCTCTTCGAACTCCCTCTATTGTAGAGTTTTCTTCATTGTAATCCTCCTCTTGCTCCGTCTTCACTTCTTAGAAAGGGACACAAAGCAAAGTGAGAACACTGACAGTAGGTTATATACCTTTAGTTTGCTACCTGCTGTGTCGTAGCATAGAGCAAAATAGAAAGAAAGCAGGAAGAGTGAGAGCAAAAGAAAGAAAAACTGTGATACATTTGCAATGGCATAAGAAAAGCTTTCACCAATTTCAGATTCAGGCACACTGGGGTTTAGGAATGAATTAAACATAGGGTACAGACTGGCAAGATAGGAAAAAAATGGACTGAGGACAAAATTATTCTTTTCCTATAAATAGGAAAAAGAAAAGAAAAAAAAACAACTAAAAAGTAGTGGTGATAGTGGTGTGTGTGTTGGGGGGGGATCATTTTAATTAGACTTTCTATATTAAAATCATTGTTATTCATATGAAACGCACAGTCTGCACTTTCCAAACTCAAGCTAAAACCTACAGAAAATAATCTCTTTAACTGTTATGAATAAATTCAACAATTACAGGCCTGGAAGGCATTAGACTTTCTAACACAGATATGGAACAAATTCGAACTGTTATCTACACTGACAAATTCGTAAAATTCTTGAATAAAACTTACACATCTTTTCATCAGTAACACTTGTCTAGGTTGCAAATCTAAGAGTTGGTACTCATGAAATGAAAACTTGTGTTAGTGGCAGTGAACTGGCGATGTAATGCTTGATAAATGTCACTTAATATCAATAAGATAGAATTAAAAAATAAAATAAAATGCATGCCAATGAATGGCTGTTTATCAACAATGATAATCGAATTATCATAAAATATTCATTCAATCATAACAGCTTTCATAACAGCTAAATTCCATGAAACAGCACACAACTCAGCGTATACTTTGATAATGTGTTAGCACTGACCATTTTCAAGTATCAAGGATGTGGTGACTTGTCACTTAACCATATTTGAAATTTTTGCTGTATTTTTTTCCAATGTTTGTGGCTCTGTGAGTCAAGCATTTCACTGCCAGCCAGCAATTTAAAGACCAAAAGGCCAGGGTATCACTTTATTTTGATACCATCCAGCTGGCTCTTAGTAACCTGACAGCAACAGCATGAGCCCGCAGGGTTATTTAATCACAGCCCTGCAGATAGTCAGTATAACTGCACTCTTGCTTGTGTGATATTACTTAAATAGATAGATAGATAGATAAAGTAATGTATTAATCCCCAAGGGGAAATTTGGTGTCAAAACAGCTACAACACAACAGCAAGAGAGAAGACAAACCCTTAACTCTTGCACAATAATCTTCCAATATAGCTCTAAGAAATAAAAAAAAAAAAAACTAGACGTGTGTCATGAACAGCTGTGGAAGTGTGTGTGTATGTAAAATGTATAGTGGTTATAATTAAAGTCATAAATAAAGTGTCAGTGTATGTGTGTAAGAAAGTGTAGCCTCTCTCTCTCTCTCTCTCTCTCTAGCTATAAATATATCATTAAGACTGTAGATGACCCTTAGCAGTTTTGCTTTAGAGATATCTGTTGGACAAATGCAATCTTACTTTTGTTTTCCTTTGGAGGGTGTGGTGTATGGAAGTCCTAAGAGGCCATGCATTTCTATTTTTTTTCTTTTTTGTTTTCTTATGGTCACTACTTAATATTCTTGTAATCTTGACATAACAAAAGTTGTTTTCTCGTTATTGTGATCTCAACATCAGATCACAAGTTTTGTATTACGGGAAAATGAAAGTAAGAAAGAAAAAAAATGTAATGCATGGCCTCTTGTACTTGGACTTTTGTAGCAGTGATAATTGTTGTTGATCTTTTGGCTGCTCTATACATGTGAGAGGGGTCGCCACAGCAGACCAACTGGTCCACACAAGAACTTGGCACAGGTTTTACGAAAATCTTGAATCTTGCCAGAATGTTTCTGGTGTATATCATGGTATATGTGACTCTTTCTGAAGTGTCGGACACTAATGTGGAAATTGTGAAATGCTGACGGACATGGAGCTGAATACACAGAAAAAAATACACAGAAAAAAATAAGTGGAGATAACAAGAAATCAACTCGTAATGTCGGGATCACGAACAAAATTAAACCGTGACCATGAGAAAACAAGCAAGAAAAATAATAATAGTAATGATTCATGGCCTCTTAGACATCCATAAGAATGTGTTTTAGAGGTTCAGATAAGTGATTAATTCCAACTGAAATAGCTCTATATCAGTCAGTGTTTAACAACTTCAACATAAGTGTCAGACACTTAAGAAGGAGAAACATACACCATGATATACACCAGAAACATTAGCGAGTATTGGCACCCAACGTGGGGCTCAACAGGCCAGGCTACAGAGACCGGCCACAACAAAAGGTAAGCAGACACCTGTTTATTCAAAGTCTTTCTAATTGTGTCTGTGGCCTGGAGAGTGAGGAGCAGCTTCAGGAAGGGCATGGGTAGCTGGCCTCGAGCCAAGAAACTGATAGAGTGGTGAAGAGAAAGGAATTGGATAAGAATAAGCAATAATTGAGCTCCTACCTATAGGTTGGGGGAGCACATGTGCGAGTGTGTAATTGTGTGAAAGGAAGTCTTGTAGATACCACTATTTATATCTGTAAAGAGCATGACCAGATATGCTGAGATATTCTGTACAGGCAGAGTATATCTTAGGTCTGTACGGGCGTTAAGGATCCGGTAATGAAAATTCCTGTGGATACTGCTGGTGAATGGGCTGGGTAACCCTGTGAGACAGGACTGCATGGGCAGGTGAAGAAAAGAAGTGCACAGTTTCTCTAGATACCGCTATTCGGGTATAGAACAGGTCTGCATAGTAGGGATGTGAAGGGGGCCCCTGAGCTGACAGGTTAGTCAGTGTAAGGAGCGGAAAAGGCCCCAGAAGCTTTTCCTGTGATACAATTACATCATGAGAAAACTGTTTTTTGTTATGTCAGGATCACAAGAAAATTAAGTCATGACAACAAGAATCTTTTATGTCGAGATTACGAGAAAACAAGAAATAAATTTTTTTTTTTTATAATGCATGGCCTCTTCTCACTTGTGTTAACTGTAAGATACAAACTTTAATGGATGCATGATAAAGCTTGAATTTCCAAATTTCTACTACATTTGTAGCAGTACAGCATGTAGCATGAACAGGCTATGTTACATCCGCAAACATAATATAAACATTTCCTACTAAAAACGCACTGTTCCTGGTAACAATTTTGATACTGATGAAATAATACATACACTAATCCTTAGTTCATCAGGATATAATAAAGTGTCTACAATAAATACCAGCTAACAGCCATTAATAATGGTAATAATTTACTGATAGCATCCTGTTTATGCATTCTGTAAACATTAATTACTATATTAATTATTATTCTGTTAATTAGTGTCATGACATGCAGTATTAATAAAGATCGTTTACATTGTTTTGGGGTGCTGGTAAACAAATATTCAGAAGGTTCTCAAACACATTATATCCTATAATTTCTATTAACTTATTGGCAACTGCTTACTGACTTTTCATAAAGGAAATGATTTTTTTTTATTAATACTGTGTAAGTGATATTAATGAACAAAAACAGTTAACAGAATTTAAATATTTAATTACCATTGACATTGTTTATAGCTAGTTATAAATGAAGTGTTTATATAATGTGTAATAATGTGTCTTCCAGGGTTGATTGCAGGTGCGGACCCACTTCATTTTAATCATAGCACAACCAAAACAAAAAAAAAATAGAGGAAAAGAAAACTAGTGTATGTAAAGCAAGACGAGGCGAGGCAAGGCAATCTCAACAGAAGCACACACACTACTCGAGGAGACATGATGAAGAACATATTTAGAGGAACTCATCAGGATGAAACACAAACACAGAAAGTAAACCAGACAACAAAGGAAGAAAATCCAAAAAGTGAGGTTGCCTTTTAGTGGTCTGTCCACAGAGAATGTGACCTAATACATTAACAATACAGTATTTACATAATAAGTGAATGAAATGGGTATGAAAATATTACTATTAAAATAACATTTTTGACTTTATAGTAAAATCTTACCACATTCCACAATGAAAGCCTCAGTGTAAATTCAATATAACAAGATCAGACGTGTTATCTTTATAAAGACTTGTTCTTAGGATACAGCAGCAGGTTCCATGCATAGGTGATGGAAAGTCTGTATTTATCTGTAAACAGATATCTGTATGACAAAATTAGTATACTTGTTTTAAAGAATTATTATGAATAGCCATGGTGTCATGGGGGATTTAAATAAAAATGGCATGACATGACACACAAAACAATGCATAAATAAACAATACATAACTACTTGGAAACTTGACTGAGAAACACAAGAACTCAACATAAAAATCACCATAGAAACAAGGATCCGAATGCAGTGAAGCAATAACTCGATGAGGACAGACACGAAAGGGCAGGTATAAATAAGGCAACGCATTAGGGGTGATTAACATCAGGTGACATGATACATGACCTAAACACATGACACTCAACAGGGAATTGCAATTCACCCTGCCAGCATCTCTTCTGGAGGTCTGGCTGTGATCTGGAGCTCACGACTTTGTGAGAATATCCTACTTAATGTGTGGCCTGGAGTTAATTATGTTTACCAGGCAAAAAAGTCTATTCACAATGAGAGATGGTTTTTTGTCATGGGATAAAAGCAATCTGTTTGCAATGTCAGTGACTGCAGTATATCTTTTTGCATCATTTCATGTAAAGTCTAATTTTATGTCACCTCAGCACCTCTGCCGGATATATACAATTTATACTGTGTTGATTGCCTCTGAAACAAATTGACTACAAATCATCTGGAATATTAATGCTATATTGTAAAGGGTATTTATCTACATGGTAGCATTTATTAATCGATCTATTTAATGTTTGCATCAGCCTATTGACAATAAGCTACCATGTTGTGAGGTTACTAATAGTCAGAAAGATACTGAGAGGAGGAAATGAAGCTTTGGAAATGTTTAAGGAAATATGTCTTACTGGTTGAGGAAACATTTTAAGATTGTAGGAACATTTACATGAATCAGTGTAAATCTGCCTGACACCAACGCAGACCAATAAGCCAATAAGCATAAAAAAACAGGTTTATGGGAAACCCCCCACCCAGTAATCACATTCAAACAAGTGGTATGCACTCCACTAAGTGCCCTTGCTAACCCATCCATCACAAGCCACCCTCCATTGAGCTCCCTGTTATATCAATCACCCATGAGGGAGCGCCAGGAGACCCAAACAGATGATTCGGTTTGATTTATGGCTCATGAATCTTCATTATTATCAGCACGCGTCCCCTTGAGGATGTTGCAGGGAAAACAGACGGGCTCATTTAGGCCGTAGCGACGGGCAGGCTGAGACAGCCGAGCCAAGATTCGCAGATGTGGGATTGATGTGGAATCGATTGCTTCCCTTCGGCTCTGTGCGACATCAAAACAGTGTAATCACAGCAGCACTGAGCTCGCTGCGGCCATCACACACAATGGATGAGACCTGCTTAGTGGTGCAGAAATAACTACTAGTGCATGCTGTGGGGGTTTGTGCACATATCTACATTTACATTTATGGTATTTGGCAGATCACTCTAGAGTACGCTACAGATTGTCTACGCAACATAAGACACCAACAAGCTAGACAAGTCAGTGCTGATACATAAGGAAACATCAAGGGACTCAGTTCATCCCACTACATGGGCATCGGTAGAGATGCTTATTAAGTCTTGATGCTTGTTATCCTTGTGTCTTCAAGGGTGACAGGTTGAGTCATGCTTGCTGGTGGTTTGGGTGGAGTGTCATTTTTTGGCTTTGTTCAGAATTATCAGGGGTCAGCTGCAACAACATAGCATTTATTTTCATCCATTGTTGGTGGCATGAATTGAAATTGAATTTAAACTGAATACTTTAGGTACAGGCTAGCCAGTACTGTATAGATATGCATGGACCAGCTAGCAGTTGTGCTCACTAACACAGACTGCTAAACATCTACAAACAACATTGCAAGCAACATAATTGTCCAAAGGTTTCACATGGTTACATCTAAGGACAGCATTAATTGTGGCCAGGAGTTGTATAAATCTGTCTAGTTATCTTTCAAGACCTCCAATAAAACTAAGTTTTAAAATCTAATGCGCAGGTACAGAAAACCAGTGGATGGAGTGCATCCATGGAGTGACACCAGAGTTAAACTTTGCATATCAAATAACGTTTCCTTGATTTTCCCTTCCTCAGGGCTCCGTCCCTTTTAGCAGAAATTGCAAAACTGTTTTTCCTTCCTCTCCACCTTCATGCTTGCACATTCCCTCCAATTTTTATACTACTACTACTACTAATAATAATAATACTCATTTAAATGCCATGATTATTCCTCTATACATAAAATACAGTCATCATTTATAGTGTGTATATAAACAATAAGTTACAAACAAAATGCACTTTTGATGATGATGTGGATTTATATGAGGATTAGGGTTGGGATGGAGTTTAAATTTATACATTTTCTTACTACTTCAGTCCAATTACACCATTCTCACTTGTTAAATCCATATGAATTTCTCAAGAGATCAGGTTTAATCTGCCTGTTTGCAGGTTTTTATTTTGGTTTCTGTCTTTTTTGACCTTCAGAAACCCATAAACAAGCCTTGTGATGAGCTGCCACCCATGATGAGATACTAGACATGTAGTGTCTAGTGCATACAGTGTGTGTGTGTGTGTGTGTGTGTGAACAGCTCCGTAATTGTAAGACTTTTGGGACAGCATTAGAAATTGCACTGTCAACTCTGATTCCTGTACACACCACTAAGTATGTATGACACCAAGGCCAAGGTCGATGCCAGCCTAGTCAGTGGTGCAGATACGAGACTCAACACTTTGACTGTGTAACATATTTATGAAAAGGCGGTTCATCAAACTGAGACGCTCACCGCTCCCCCACACACAAACACACACACAGGATGTAGGAACGGAACAAAGAACTGTACCACTGGTCTGGTTTTGAACACACCAATATCAGAAATCCATTGAATTTAAATGTGTGAGTTTATGGATAGATTTTGTTGAGTTGAAGTTGCCGGAAAGAGTACAAACACAAACCTACACCCTAATCCTAACTTTTGAAATGTTCTTTAAAATCCTGACTTGTTAATTATTACGTATTAGCAAGCCTTGGGCCTTTAGATCTTAAATACTTGGAATTTGTTTCTAAGACACAGACACAGTGAGATAATTTGGCCTCCAGAATCACCAAATAAAGAGAGTTTGTGAAGACTTGGACAGGATAATGAAGGACAAAGAGCAAACTAATACTGAACTCAAAGTAACTTTTCTCTCTCCAGCTAAAGAAAAGACTGACATTGAAGTCAGTGGAAATATTAGTACTTTGAAATAACATGTATGAATTTATGGCATTTGGCAGACACCCTTATGCAGAGGGGCTTACATTTTATTGCATATTTATACAGCCCAGCATTTGACAATTAAGGGCCTTGCTCAGGGGCCCAGCAGTGGCCACTTGATGGACCTAGGATTCAAACTCAAAACCTTCCAATCAGTAGTCCAATGCCTTAAACACTTCACTACCATGTTCCATTTGAAAATAGCAGTCATCAATAATCAGTGCTAATCAAATCAAAACTTTGGGAAACCAGTTCAATTTAAACTATATTACAGTTGCTAACTGGGATGATGCTTTTTTTTAAGCAAATTTTATCCCAAGTAACAGGATACACCCCTGTGCATCGGGTTAAGGGTTTTGCTAAAGGACGCAACTATGCCCACTTAGCATGCTGGGATTTTTTTGCTTCAACTCTTTGTTTCAGAGAGCCTTTGATCCCACATAAAATGACAAAGATATTGGAGGGCAACTCCACATCTCACAGGAAAGACTCTGGGCTGCAGAACACACTCATGGGTTTAGAACACTAGTTGGATGGAATGAGCCATCAGATATTATCAATGAGCTAGCATGCAGGGACTGTTAGATTTCCCTGGACACACTCATTTACAGACAGACTCTATCTGTCTGGATAATTTGCTCCAAACCCAAAGAAGAGATGTCTAAGCCAACAGCAATTCTGTACCTATGTAAATAGAACAAGTTCGACTTGTTTTCTTGTTTTCTCAATGGAGGAATATGTAAAGTACAGGAAGGAGAAATTGTGCTTCTATTGTGGCAGCTCAGTGCATCTCATAGCCCAGTACTCAATATATCTAATCTCCTGTGAGTAACCCTCCTTTGCTTAAAGATGGAGAGTTATGTTCAACTCATTTCATACCAGACATTTTCATTGAGTCGTGAAAAATTGAGACAACTCCTCCATTGTTTCAGGCCTGTTGGACACAGGAGTTGCAGGAACTTCATCGACTACAACCTTGTCAAACAGCTCCAAGTAAAGATTCAGCCCATCCCAAATCCTCTACATATACATTGCTATCGACCTGCCCACTGGCAATACTCCACCACATAACCACGTTTCCTCTTTCAATGGCTGAGCACAAAACTACACATTAACTATATTGTTGAGGCCCCTCAAATTCTGATATATTTAACTGCCTGTTTAGTTTAAAAAAGAGAGGCAGACTCAGCAGTCCTAGACCAACTCAAAGAAGCTTGAATTTTCACAAATCTTAATCTCAGAGGCACATACATTCTGATCTATATTTAAGAATGTGAAAGTTGGATAACTGCTATTAGTATTGTGTGAGTATTGCATCATGCCTAATGGGCTCTAACACTCCCTCACTCGTTTAAACATTATTCCATGACATCTTGTGCAGCATGCTGGGAAAGTTCATCATGGCATATTTATAGATGATATTATAATTTATTCCTCTTTCATTCAAAATCATGTAAGTCAAGTGGGTGCTGGCCAAACTACTACAGCACCAACTTTATTTGAAAGGACGGATTTGTAAATTTCATTTGCCTCAGATCTCATTCCTAGAATGTATGTTCAGGAAAAAAAGGAGAGTAGTTCTGGATATAATATGGTGAATGCACTAAATCTGTAATATCATTGAGGAACTCCATAGGTTTTTAGGATCTGTAAACTTTTACAAGAGGTTCATTTGGGGCCACACCCCTCAGGTTCCTACAAAATAAGTGGTTATGAAAGCTCACATAGAACAACTCTGCTAACCAAGTATCTGAAGGCGACCTTCATAAGGACCTTAGAACACTCAAACCTTCTTCATTTTCACTCTTGGCCAATGCATTAGCATCTTGTGTAGGATCAATATTGTCTGAGAAGCTGAGGAGAACAAATTCCATTCTGTGGTCTTCACCTTCAGACAAGAGGTCATGAGCAGAGCAATATTATGTCTTTGGAAACAGAGAACACTTAGCTGTGCTAGAGGAATTACATTACTGGTTAGTGGGGGTTGCACACCTCTTTATTATTTAAACAGATAACAAGACCATTGAGTATTTGAAAACAGCTAAATGACTGAACCCACAACCCCAATGAGCTTCATTCTTCTTCAATTTTCAATTCCAATTACCAGTTTAATCCCTTATTATTCTGGCTCAAAGAACAATAAAGCTAACTCACTATACTGAATGTACCCTTTAACCCTTAAGAAGGAGGTTACACAACTGACCTTCTGGATTCATGCATATCAGAAACATTTTTAGTGTATAGTCACCATGTCTTATGCATCCTTTGGCTCCTGGATACCCCGAGGTTCATAAGACATTAACTATTATGAGCATTTGTTAAACTGAATACCTATTCATTTATAAGCTTTCATGCTCTATCTTCATCAAAGTCCATTTATTAATCATCTCCTGCAATTATAGCAGAAAAAAATATTCTTGTGGACTGTTTCTCAGAAGTCCTTTCAAATAATTTCCATACTCTTCCGTGTTTAGATATTTTTCAATTCCGTTACATATTTTTCAATCCCTGTGGACATAATTTCAGATAACAGAGTCCAGTTCACATCAAACATGTGGAGAACATGGAATAATTAAGTGTTGCGCATCAACAAGCATATAGCCAAATGGAAGTCAATCAAAATTTGAGCAAGATTCTGAGAACTTTCTGGGCTGATAATGAGGTGTATTGGACCTAGAATTTACCCTGGGTCTAATATTCACAGAACTCTCACTCAGTTAACCCAATTTCCATGTGATATCAGCCTCCCTTCCTTCTCTGAAATGCTAACCCTAATGATAATGTAGCTATAAAAGAGTGGTTCCAAAAGAGGTAACAGGTCTACAAGAAGAGTGATCAGCACCATGGACAGCTACCATAACTAAGCAAGAACTTTGCAGAAGAGAAGAGCGATCCAAGTATGAGTTAGGAGACTGAGTGTAGTTTTCAGTGAAAGATTTCAGAGAAGACAAGGTTGCAGTAATGTGCCACATCAATGCCACAGTGCATTTAAAACAGTTCTGGTTTGTTATGGCCCAAACCTGACTAAAAGATTTGTTTCCTATAATTTGTTCAGTTTCTATTTATATGTGTGTGTGTGTGTGTGTGTGTGCACAGATGCCTTTATGCAGCTGGTGTTGCTTTAGAATGATAATGAAGTAGCAGGTCGGTTGAGTTTCTTATTAATCTATTCATTAACAGCATAGAGCATCATTAGTGTCAAAACTCTCTGAAAGAAACACATACCCCAGCTGCACCCAGGACAGAACATGCACTCCAGTTAAACAAAGCACATGCACAGTAGGTTATAAAATATAAACTATAGGCTTTTGGTTTGAAAGGTTGAGTTGAGATCAGATTGGAGGGCGAGAGAGAAATGCAGAACTGTTGAAGGAAGGGCAGAGAGATAGAAGACAGATGGATGATGAAGAATATTTAAGTGAGCAGAGGGGATGGGTGAAGTAGGGTGCAATGAGAGGATGTTAAGGTGTTACGTTTATAATATGGATTGTGAATCATGTTGTGTGTGTATGAGGAAGAACTCAGTTATGACCAAGATTTTATGGTGCTAAAATATTTAAAGCCCTGGGGAGCCTGAATCCATACTTGCTTTCAAATTAGGCTAATATTGATCTCTGGGTCAATATCAATATTAAAATTGATCTCAGAGACAGTTTTGTAACTCAGCAGGTTTGTATATCGAGCTCAACACTTTCTACCTGTGTGTAGAGTTGTGTACAATTCTTTTTCTATATACCAAAAAAAGGGATGATGGAACTAAACTAATGCACATACATTTGCACAGTTTCTCCAGTTTCAGCCCTTTACTGAATTCCCCCACACCTGCATCAACGCTAGCATCGATCATACATATCGCCTGCTACATTTTTCTTTTTTGCTAGAGTTAACAATTTACGCAGCTATACATATATTTTACCTGTGGAAAAATAAATACACAGGTCTTTTTTTACTACACTGCCAATGTAACAAGGACATGGATTTATTAGACTCATATAGACATAATAAATGCAGGAGTAGTTCAAATGCAAACAATCAATCAATACAAGTCCTACTTTGTTGCTTTGGTTAAACCACTTACAGTGTGGTGTATTAATATTAAGGTTTATTCACTTGTTATTTAAAGGAACATTTATTTCTGTGCTGAAGGCAGCTGGCTGATGTAGCAGGCAGGGAATCTCAGACAGAGAGCTCTCAGACAAATTTATTCATATTAAAATGACACAGATTCTCAGATTGATCTAATCAGTTGTTCAGCTCATGCTTAAGCAGCATATTTTTTTTATTTTATTTATTTATTTTAAATATTTAAAACCTTGCAAAATATTCTAATCCATAAGCTTGGTATTATACAAGCATGTTTGTGTATATTGTAATAATAAGCAATGTAATTAAAATGTAATAAATACTGCAGTTACCTAGTTTCCTGGAACTCCAGTATTTAGTGCATTGCCATACGATTGTCAAAATATAAAGAACATACATTTGTGTATTTAATTGTAATTAATATTAAAAAAACACACACATTTAGTACATTGAACCTTAATCAGTTATAATGTTGTATTTATCTTATTTATTACACTGTTGACATTCATTTGCACCACATTAATAAACATTACATGAGGTTTAAATGTCTTTCACTAGCTCTAAAATAATACGCAACAAACTGATCATACTGTACTGTTTTGTATACTGCACATTACACTGTACAGTTAAACCCTTTTGTGCAGGCTGTATTTTAAATGTTTTCAAAATATGGTGAATAATATGAAACGAAATTTGCCATGGTGGAATACTTTATATATTTCTTGATAAACCTTCATTCATTCATTCATTTTTAATAACAACTTTATCATGGTCAAGGTTGTGTTGGATATGGAGCCAATCCCAATAACCCTGCTGAGAATAAGAACAGATGTGAAACCAGTCCACTGCAGGCCACCACTCACACATATTCACACATTTTTCTGGTCAGTAGAGAACAAGAAAGCCTAAAGAAAACCCACATGAGGAGAACATTCTCTAGGAGAAGCAAATTTCTGGCTTGAACCCAGAATTCTGTGAGGCAGCTATGCCAAAATGTTGTGCCACTAGGGTGGCCCAAAAGGGCAAGAATCAATCAATCAATCAATCAATCAAATAAATATTGACTTCCTTAAAAACAAATTCCTTCAAAGTTTTCTTGCTTTCTTTCTTTCTTTCTTTCTTTCTTTCTTTCTTTCTTTCTTTCTTTCTTTCTTTCTTTCTTTCTTTAAGTTGCCTCTTTAGACTTAACTTGAAAAAGACTCTTTGACTCATTTTTTAGGTACTCTGCCCTTCAGGGCCACTGTATGCCACCCTTGATGAACCATTTCATTATTAAAACCTACTGCATGGTATAATTTTGCCCCGAAGTGGAGGAAAGGGGCTTCTGTGAATTTATTACCTGTCTTTCAGTCATACTAATTTCATTCTGACAAAATGACTTTCAAGTTTATAAGACACAATGTGTGTGCTAAATTAATCTATTTGTATAAACAGCAGCCTGTGCCTTTCACTTTTAGGTAGATACAATCCAATTTGCATATTCATTAAGAAAAACATGCAAATCAGGCAAAATGTGCCATTTTGCGCATTTGAATGAAATAATCTTCTAGTAGCCACATAAATGCTGTGTTGTGGGAAATGAGTTTGGGAGTTTGAGAGTGTCACACAGGTGCTTTTTTAGCCCTGGCCTTACCAGCAAAATAAACATACCTGTGTGATTATGGACTTTTGAGCGCTAGAGTGTTCAAAAACCATGGGTCCTGCTCTTTACTTACTAATACTGCCTAAAGAAATAAATATGGGTCATAATTTCCTGAAATCTAACACAAAGATGCCTCTCCCATCCATTAACACTCATGACAGACCCATATAGCCTATTTCTGGGGGAAAAAAACAACTGATTATTTATTTATTAGAATTTATTTATTTGTTTTTGGAGACTGTAAATTATTCAAGACACGCTTGATGCATCCATTTGAGATAGTGCTATTTTCTGTGGCTAGAGCGCACACACACACACACACACACACACACACACTCATACACACGCATGCACACGTCAGGTTAGATAAGGTTCCTTCCTGCTCTGTCTTCTTGGAGCTTTGCAGAGCACTCAACAGAATAATAATCATCAACCACACACACACACACACACACACACACACACACACACACAAATAATGCTTTTCCACCAGAAGATATGTTATGACATGGTTAATTAACCATTATCCTGCATTTGTTGTTTGCCAATGGCAGGCAAGCTGTTCTACTGCTAAATACCCAAACTCAATTTGGTTATCCCTTTTGACCAGGTACCATGAGCCTGGGAGCTTAAATTTTGCGGAGCATTAATTGGTCAAAGGCAATCACTTTTTCTGCTTCTAACACATCAACTTTGAGGACAAAATGTTCACTTGCTGCCTCTAATATATCCCACCCACTAACAGGTGCCATGATGAGGAGATATTCATGTCACCAGCCAGTGCTCATAAGGTCCTGATCAGTGTATTCACCTACTGTAATGATTTCTTTTTGCTGATATCAAGCTTGAGTTATTTTATGTGATGTATCTGTTATTTTAAGGTAAAATCTTAAATGACTCCCTATTTAGTGTGCTCAATAGTACACTCAATAAAGGAGTCACATGGGTGCTTCAAATCCAATAAGATATTTTCCCTCATATTCTGAATTTCTATTTAATAGCACATACTCTGTATAGCCTCCAAAGTATCTTTCTGTTATTTATTGTTACTGATATGAGAAAAGGACTTGTGTACTTGGCCAAAATGTGGATTATTAGCAAGATTGGTTAGCAATGCCCTTACAATTTGATAGCTCTACAATGCTTTTCCAAAAGAAAAGAGAAAAAGAGTGGAAATGTATCTGCCATGACAATGAACTCTTAACCAAAACACTTGAGTGATGTATATAAAAATCAAATAAACTTATAAACTTAAGCAACTAGGTTATTGTTATTCTTTTCCAAGGTTCATCATGGTTTCAATTTTTTACATCAGGTGTGTGTTGATTTAATCTGTTGTTTTTTTCCCATTTATGTTTAATCTGTTTTTTCTTGGTTGGAGTTTATAGGGAGTGTGGGAAGAAATTGTATTTCTTGTTTCTTTGTTATCGTTAGTTCACTTTTTGTATATTAATTGGGAATTTTTTAGCTTCTGAATCAGCTTCTGAATTGGGAGTTGTTGTTGAGCTACTAGTTTGATACTGCTGTCCAACATTGCATCTCAAACCCATTAATCTCTTGCCAGCAAACATGTTTTCACATTTGCAGATTTGTAACAAATTACATGACTCAATTTATATGGAAAGTTACCAAGGCTAGGTTTCAGGACAATGTTAATACCCATTCCTTTTGTTTTAATACCTTCACTGTGAAATATGTGAAATAAAATGAAATGCTGCCAAGTTGCGCTTTCTCATGAAATTCATCACCCATATGTCTCTCTTAGCCGGTGGCTCTGGTGTTGTGTGGCCAGGTGGGACATTTCAGTTTTGCAAATTCACTTTTGCAAACTGCTTCATCCTGCTTCCCTGAAGTGCTTCACAGGAAGTACCTTCCTGTGTGTTTTGTAAGCCTAGTCGTAAGGACGTATAAACCAGGCATCATTCAGAGCTCATACAGACTGATTTCTCTTTATTCCTGCCTCAGGGTACTTGCTGGCTCCAGATCACAAATCAAACCTGCTCATGTGGGAATTCACAGCCTAGTGTGTCAGCACATCACACACAATGTTCAATATTTTGCTGTTCATGAGAAAAACAGATTGTGTTGTGCTCTAGCATGCTAGACGAGAGATACTGTCCTCCTACAGATATTCGCCTTTCCTTGCATCGCAGGGAAACACCAATAAAAGATAAATCGAGAAGGATGCCAAGGCAGTTGAAATCTGATCATAGCTTAGTCTAAAGAGAGAAGCACTACATACTGTTTGTCAGGATAATAAATGTTGCGTTTCCTGTTGATGTTGGATTGTGTTACAGCTTGGCTGCTGATAGTGGAAATTTTGATCCATGATCACTTAATGCCTTATTAGTTGTAAACAAACTTATCTGGTGTGACAGGAATTACTTGAAAAGTTTAGTCTGAAAAGATAACTGTTCTCAACATACTGGAAAGTACAGGGCCTCCTTTGGTGGGACTGACAAGCACAGAGGCCAAGTCTTTCACTGAGACAGACAGGCAAAGATGCTACAGGCCACATCCTTCAGTGATATGAATGTTTAGCCTCTCTCTTTGTAAAAATATAAATACATTGTCTGAGAACTGTTGATTATATAGTAACCCTTAGATTCAGTAGTGCTGGGTAGTGTGATTGACTCCTCGGTCTCCAGTTCTGTGGAAATTTTGGATAGGAAATTATAAGTATGTAATGCTTTCTTTAGTACTTTATGCCTGGACACGATCAGCCATAAGATTAAAACCACCTACCTAGTATTGTGTAGGATCCCCTTGAGCCACCAAAACAGCTCTAACTAGTCGAGGCATGGACTCCACAAGACCTCTGAAGGTGAAGGTTGATATCTGGCACCAAGTCGTTGAAAGTAGATTCTTTATTTCCTATACAATGGGAGGTAGGTCCTCCATGGATCGGACTTGTTTGTCCAGCACATCCCACAGATGCTTGATTGGATTGAGATCTGGGGAATTTTCAGGCCAAGTCAACAGCTTTAACTCATGTTCCTCAAACCATTCCTGAATAGTTTATATAGGGTGGCAGGGTCCTGCTGAAAAAGGCCACCGCCTTTAGGGAATACTGTTGCCATGATGGGGCATACTTGGTCTGCAACAATGTTTATGTAGGTAATATGTGTCAAAGTAACATCTGCTTGAATGCCAGGACCCAGGATGTCCCAGCAGAACATCACACTGTCTCCCATTTGGAAATGCTCTGACCTAGTCGTCTAGCCATAATAATCCTGTCAAACTCACCTAGATCCTTATGTTTAGGCATATTTTTCTGATTCCAACACATTTACTTTGAGAACTGTCTGTTCACTTGCTGCCTAATTTATTCCACTCCTTGACAGGTGCCGTTGTAACAAGATAATCAGTGTTATTCACTTCACCTGTCATTGATTTTAATGTTATGGATGATTGACATCCCCCCCATACTATGCGTCCCTGACCTATTGCACCCCCCCCCACCCACCCTTAACGGTTAATATCCTACTGATAAACTAAACCCATCTTTCTGTGTGAATAATAACTTAAAATACATATAGAAAATTTAAATCTATTTATGTATTGCAGATTTAAAATGTAGCATTACATTTGCATATTAAGCAAATTGGAGGGAACTGCAGCATGGGATGATCCAGGGTAGAAAATCCCTATGGAGGGCTTGATCAACTGGTGTGCTCAAGCATCCGGAAAAATACTCTCCGTTTCCTACCCAATTATCATTTTCATCAGGGCAAGAGAGAATGAGGCTGTGCTTAAGTTTTTGAGATATTAATTAGCAAATAATTACACATACATGATTGATGCTTTCTGCACAAACCACCTACATTCAAGATATAGCACTAGCTGAAACTGAATCCCAAAGCACTTGATTCAGAGTGGAAGTTAATATACTTGCTTATATCAGCAGGTAATCATATGGGACTATTCTGATATTTCTAGCCTGTGTACAAGGCAGGGCTCAAACAGGGCTGGGTGATACATAATCAAACAGCAGGAACAAAGAACAAATTGAGGACTAGGAAATGCATTACAGTTTAATAACTCAGAGAAAGCGGGAAGCATTCACCCACACACATAGAGCCCTAGAGGCTTGACATGACCAAACTCTTCTATAAAGAACTTGACTAGATCTTCCATATGAAGAGCTTCTGGGAAATTTCAAGCACCCCTTTACCCAATCTATCCCATCCAACCACAACAGCATTGTACAGATATCTGCCTGTCACATTAATCTGCAGATAAGCTATTTCCACTTGGTTAAAAGCCTGTTAGCACAGATCCATCCATCAGCTCCCTTTTAGTGAGATCATCAGGTATCTGCCTAGCCAAAACTAAGTGAATCCTCAAATACCATAAATCCCACCTGCACATTTTGTTTGCTTTACCTGTCTCTGACACTACATGTACCAGCATGCTCCAATCAGCCTAGTAGCATGTCTTTGGACTGTGGGAGGAAACCGGAGCACCCGGAGGAAACCCACCAAGCACAAGGAGAACATGCGAACTCCACACACACAGTGAGCAGGAGCCAGACTCGAACCCAGGACGCTGAAGGTGTGAGACGAATGTGCTATAACATATATATAACATACAGTATGTTCCCTCTCAGTCTGGGAGGGCCAGTGACACTGCTTCTATGAATGGGGACAGAACTGGTGTGCAAGATTTGGGGTGACCACTCCATCATTTGTAGCAGAAGGTGGGGGATTAGAGGTAAATAGCTTCTATCTATAGTTAATTTTCCCAGCTCACCATATGACCTCTAATAGTCCTTGCCCAAGGTGTAGAGCTTTGCTCCTAGGTCCAGAATGTGCTGAATTTGATTACTGCTATCTAAAGGTCTTCTCTCTTACTGTTTCCAAAATGCCCTGGGTCATCCCCCTATAGAATAATTGTTATAGCACAACCCTATAAACGTGTTCAGGGGCTGATTTTCCCAAGGGTCTGATTAAATCATTCACCCATAGATCCATCTGGCCATATATAATGTTCAATCATCAAAAAGAAAACATACATCACAATGACTCCTGGTTGGAACAGAAGACCATTGACCTTGATTGCAGATGTTTTATGTAGCACCAGTAGCAGTAGCATTGTTTGATTTCACTGTGTACTGCATAAGATGTATATGGTTGAAATGACAATAAAATCTATTTGACCTGAGATAAAGCAATCTCATCTCAACTCCTTGAAGGGAATTCTACAGGAAATGAGAGAGGCAGGATGTTATGTCTCAAATTCCTTATCCCCTAAAGCCACAAATGCACCCAGCCAGGCAGTGTTGTCTCTGGGATTTCTGTATTTCTGGGAATCAAGGTGATAAGGAGTGATGGCTTAATCCAGTTGGCCTGATCAGTGGGATTCACTGATCCCCTTCAGGAGCAAGTGATGCACCACCATGTCCTCTGCATTGGGCTCCTCTTTAAGATCTCCATCACATGCTCTGTGCTCAAAGAGTACTAGACGAAGGCTTCTGTGAAATGCTTCTAACATGTGAAAGGCTTTCTGACATGAGCTGAGGAGTAATCTTTGTGAAGGTGACATGGGGTGCAGCTGAAATACCAGAGGGTTGCAGCAAGCTCCAGAGCAAAGACACGTACAATAAGAAATATACACTTGACTACTGGCTGAGACCCACATCATGTCATTAGTCATCACTCCTACACCACTGCTCCCACACACCTTCAACTTGTCTGAAAGCAGCAGTTACACAGAACACATTTAATTCAGCATATCACTGAAAGGATATCGCTTTGTACCACAATCCAAAAATCTCCAAACTGGTCAAAATTTGTTTCTGTAAACTTTACTGCATCCTGAAAGTTTCTGTCCTGATTTTTCTGTATTGGTCTATTTCATGTTTGTTTGTTTGTTTATTTTTAAACAATTTCATTCACAGTGATTTAGAAGTAAGGTCAGTTGATGGTTAAGGATCTTGCCCACTTATGTCCTGACAGTGCTGGGATTCAAACTATCTAGCCAGATCGGAATCTTAAAAAAAAAAAAAGCCAAAAAATTCCAGGAGAAATACACGACCAGGCATAACATTTTGACCACCTACCTAATATTGTGTTGTCTCCCTTTTGCTGGCAAAATTGCCCTGACCTGTCATGCACTGTGTATTCTGACACCTTTCTATCAGAAACAGCATAAACATTTTCAGCAATTTTAAGCCTTGTCCGCCCATGACCCTGTCACCGGTTCATCACTGTTACTTCCTTGGACCATTTTTGATAAATACTGACCACTGCAGACCGGGAACACCCCACAAGAGCTGCAGTTTTGGAGATGCTCTGATCCAGTCGTCTAACCATCACAATTTTGCCCTTGTCGCTCAAATCCTTACGCTTGTCCATTTTTCCTGCTTCTAACACATCAACTTTGAGGACAAAATGTTCACTTGCTGCCTAATATATCCCACCCACTAACAGGTGCCGTGATGAGGAGATAATCAGAGTTATTCACTTCACCTCTCACTGCTCATAATGTTATGCCTGATTGGTGTATAGTTCAGTTTAGGGATATAAGGGGCAGTTATAGTAAGTATAGCAAATATGGAAAATATAATTTTGGGTCAAAAGTGACCAAAGGATCAGCAAAACAATAGTGGGCAAATAACTAATACACAGTAGGATTACAGTTTAGCTGGCTAGGGGTCTAAGGGGATGGTTTCTAAAGGGGTTTTCCAACCTGGCTTATAACTAGAATTCGTTTCAGATCCTGGTGCATTTTGGAAAAACCCAAGCAAACTCTGGAGCAGTTTACTTGTGGTGAACAAGCAATCACACCCAAGGGACCAACGAACCATTTTAAAATGACATACTGTCTAATGACCCTACTCCAAAACAGGTGAAAATTAGCAATATTGTCTGAACAAAGATGGGAACAGCAGTCTGGGGGTCAACCTCCAGTGAGGAACTGCTGTTACAGCAGACTAAGGTGCCGGCCTGGTGGCCACTGATGAGAAACTGTTGTTGCAGCCAGCTTGGGCATTGGACTTGCAGCTGGTGGTAAAGAAAGCAGCCGCTAAGCCCCTGAATGTATTTTTTAATCTTACTGTGATAAAATGGATAAAAGACATGCTACCTAAGACAAGCTGTTTTATAAAATCCTTCAGTGCTGTTTGTAAAATCTTTCAACACTGCCCCTCACTCACTGGAATTCACACACTTGGCCACTGATTTATTTATTTATTTATTTACTTACTTACTTAGCCTTGCATGGCTAAGTCTCTTAGTAATAGACATTCCTGTCTTCAGGTACTCAGTTAATGGTTGCCATAGCATCATGATTTGAATCTGCATAATGCAAGATACTAGTTGCCAGATGAATTCCTGTTAGAAAGAAATCTGCATGAAAATGGTTGTGAAGAAATTAAATTGTGCCAAGATGAACCATAACCATGAGGATAGAATAGGTGGGGTAGTATTGAACTTACATGTTCTTTCATGGGTGCTATGAATATGGGAATGGTAACGGTAGTAGACTTTGCTTTGATGGTTAAATACATAAACATAGTATTAAACAACTGTCTTGAATGATTTTTTCAAATTGCAAATATTTTTAAAAAGCAGCTTAAAATGTAGTACACATTAAATAAACCCTGAGTAAATGTAACTTAGTCAGATGTATTCATTAATTTATTACCACCGACAGTTTCCCAATTAAACATGCTGGTGAAGTATGTTGGATCTGGGTTGGAAAATTAATATTTTTATTCCCTTTAACCACTCTAGAGGTTTTGTTATAAAGTTTACATGATATATAATAATGGATAATAATTTGTGACTGACAGGTATGTATTGATTCCCAGTTGTACCCTGTTAGAATGAATGTTTATACATTTAATAGCCCTGAATGTCTTCTCTTGGTTTGAACCCTGGGTTTTGAGTGTGAAGACAGCATTTGTTGTTTAAACTGATAAAAGTCCACAGAGCTGTCTTTCAGAAAAAATGGAAATTCATTCTGAGCACAAAAATTTGGCATAACCAGTATAATAATACTGAAGTAGAGAAACCACTAGTGTACTAACAAACCAGACATTAAGCAGTTCGGCCAAGGAAAACAACAGCAGATGATGCAACCGTTGTGGGAGCTCTGAAGCAAAACCCAAAAACAACAGTCTGTGTCATCATCATCATTAACTTCCACAGGGCAGGGGTGAAGGTATCACAATCCACTGTTCAAAGAAGACTTTGAGTGCAGAAATATAGAGGACATACCACTCAGCAGCACTAAGAATCAAAAGGCCAAATTGGAATTCACAAAGAAATACAGAGATGAGAAACAAAACTTCTGCAACCAAGTTTAATCTCTACCAAAGTGTGGAGAAAGAAAGGATCTGCTCCTGATCCAAAACATGCAAACTCATCTGTGAAACATTGTGGAGGTCATGTCATGGCTTGCATCACTGCTTCTGGAACAAGCTCACTAAATCCCTATTGAAGATGTATTTCATTATGATAGCGGCAGAATGAATTAAATAAACAGTCTCGATCAATGTACAGAGAAATGCATCGAATTTGGAGCAATTCCATTAAGCAGCAAGACAACGACAGAAAACACACTGGCAGCACAACAAAGGATTTCATCAGAGTGAAAAGGTGGAAGGATTTTGACTGACCAAGTAAAACACCAGACGCTAAGCATGCATTTCACCTCCTTAATAGAAGACCAAATGAAGAAATAAACAAAAACTGAAAGAAACTGTGGTACAAACTGGAAAAGCATCAAAAGAAGAATGCAATAGTTTGGTGATGTCAGTGGCTCACTGAATTGTTGCAGTTATTGCAAGCAAGGGATATGCAACAAAATGTTATCTATCTGTTCGTTTGCTGTTGCTCACCTAAAAATTGGGTGTTCTGCTACCACTGGTGTTATGTTGTTAAGCTGTTTAACACATCTAGATGAGATTTCATTATATGAAAGCCGAAAGTCTGCTCTGTTCTTCAGTGTACAGCAAAAACAACAGATTAAATGAATTATATTGTTGTCATCAAGTTTGATAAATGTGCACAAAGTCGTGCACAATGTCAGTGCCAAAAATACGATCACGGTTATTTATTAAAACTCTGTGAGTCTCTATGAGTAAAACCTACACCTCGTTTACTGGGCCTTGGGACTTAAGTGAGTCAAATGACTGAACTGAGTCAAGGTCATTGTTCTGGATACAACTCATGGCTTAAATGATATCTATTTTGAGCAAAAAATGGACTGGTAAGGATTTGTAAAATTCTACATAATGTATAAAATGATAAAAAAGGAGGGAGAGGAAGACAAGGAAAGGGAGAAGGGGTGACGTGATGAGCAGACGGCATTTCGATTCATTCCCTTGTGTCTGTGGTGATAATCTGAGTCACGCAGGAGGCTGCAGGATAAAGGAACTTATTAACCTCGGAAACACAGTTAATTAAACAGGCCCTCCTCACTTTTGCCTGTTCATCTGATCAAAGGCACAGGAACTGGTTTGGAAGAAAAGCGGGAGAACGAGAGAGAAGGAGAGAAAGCGAGAGAGAGAGAGAGAGAGAGAGAGAGAGAGAGAGTGGAAGATGATAGCCAACCCCTTATCACAAGAACACTCACAATGTCATAGGGATTTAACGGCAGACTACAACTGGGTGCCTGCCCGCTCAGCAAGTCTCCATATTTCAAACAGTGACTCTGTGAGGCAGATGAAAATGGCTGGTTTCATATAAAGCCTCGCTTTTTCTGAGAGGGTGAAGAACAGCATGGGACAGGATTAAAGAGCCGGCTCTATGTTAGGATAAAATGTCTGACTGCCTTCTCATGAGACGCAGAGCAGACATGGCTGAGAGCAAGAATCTCCTCAGAGCTAGATTATTCAGTGAGCCACCAAGTGTTGGTCAACCTTGTCTGATGATAAAGGAACAAGGACACACAATCCTGTTCTTAAAGGGAACGTCTACCCCACCACATATAAAAGATGCTTGCACTGAAGGATTTGTGAAATGTTTTGCAATGTAGATGATAATGTAGTGATGTTTTAGTATTGTTTTCTATTTGTATTATTTTGATATATTATATGTCCGCTATCCTAGGACACTCACACACATGGAGGATCACATCATGGGGATGTTTAAATTTGCCAATCCACAAACCTGCATACTTTCAGGAGATGAGAGGAAATGCGGAACCCAGAGAAAGGTAGATGTGGTAAAAACATGGGAAACTTGATACTGTATTCTTGTTATTCCAGTGAATTGTTTCTGCTTGTCTGCTGGTCTAAAGCCACAGCAAGAGATTGCTAGTATCCTCAGGATGAAACTGGGAAACATGGTACAGAGACAGAAGAACCCTGGAATTGATTATATTATTATGGCTTGCTTTAATTGCTTATGGCTGGTGAGTTATCAAGCCTGCTAACAATCAATTCAGAGTAATGAGTGAGCTTTGCCAAAGGTCGCTCCTTGTTTAAATATGAAAGTATGGTTTTAACTGCAGAGTAGTAATAAAAAAGCAACAGTTCAAATAAAAGGGGGCTGTTCATTTTTTTTCTGAGCATAGATAAGTGACTTCTTTGTATCTATAATAGGAGCAGATCTTCCGGCTGTAGACATTTCAGGCTGTAAGTGACTGATCTCACTAAGAAAAACATATTCCATATCCAAGACTTGTAGTTCTTCTAATTTGAGAGACTCTATCTTCAATAATAAATCAGTTTGTAAGTCATCTTACACATTTTTTGCCTTTAATAAATCAGTGCCTGGTGCTTTCAGTAAAATAAATGAAGCTGAACTAAAGTGCAGTCCACGAACATTTAGACGATTTTGGCTCAGTACTCAATCAAATTGCTTTTGACATGGAACAATAATCATGAAGTCATAAACAGAGCCAAAACTGTCCTGGTGTGTCATAATCAGTGTTTGGCACATGAAGATGGGAGAAGACACCTATTAGCTATAAGCAAAAAAAAAAAAAAAAAAAACCCACTTGACCAGAATGGAAACATGTGATAGGAATCAATAGTAGATAATTTATCATGAGAAGATTGATATTTTAAGAGAAGAAGCCCTTAAAGCATGCTCTTAAAACATTGTGATTTTCAACAATGCTAACCACTGGTACCCTGGTACAACTCAAAAACAGGTGAACAGCAAAACTCTGTCATCTTAGCATGTGAAAAAATCTTCAATATAGTTAGATTTATGTATTGTTTTTCTATTTATACATTCTCCATTTTTAGACAATTTTACTGTTACTAACTAATGTTAACTGCTCTCCTGGTGGTCTAGTGGCAGGATCCTGTGCTTTTGTTGCTGTGGCCCAGGTTTGATTCCTGGGCAGGGAGCTAACACAGCCACTGAAGAGTTAACTCTTAGTGTTGATCCCAAGCCTGGATAAAATGGGAGGGATGAGACAGGAAGGGCATCTGGTGTAAAACCTGTGCCAGATCAAATACCCTGAACAGGGAGCAACGACTAACTAAAGTTAACTCTTTTGAAAGATCATTTTACTTCTTTCTATTCTATATAATAAACATTTCAGGTGTGATAACCTGTGTAATTGTGCTTCATAACAATGCAAAATAACTAAAAAAAAAAGGTTCACAGACCTAATGCTTTGTCTCTATCTTCATAATAGTGACAAACACAGTCCAAGTGCAAAAGCTACACTTTATGCTGCTTATGTGCTTTAGGGTTCCTCTTTAACTGACATTATTTAGCCTATTACATAATGCTTCATGAAAACCAATACAACAACATGACACAAAACAAGAAAAATAATATCTGTATATATATTAAATACTCAAAATCTACACAAACTCAAATCCTTGCAACGAACAGGATTTCCTGTTTACTTCGAGAAAAACTTTCACACGTTTTGTTAAAAATGGTAATCAGGTGTGTATGAGGGAAGTGTGGAGAACAACATGTCAAAATAAAAGTGCATGTCACTAATACTTAAAAAGCAGCACTTGTCACACTGGGAATTGTGCCATGCGCTGAGGGGAATTCATGACAATTTTGTTTGATAAATTTGTTAAATTCCGATAAATCTGAGGCTAAAATTCCAGTCTTTAGAGCTGAAGTTCAGTAAGTTATCAAATCTTCTAAACATTTTTGTAATCTATGTCCATTCACTTCATAAATGAAATAAACCTTATAGTAAATGCAGTTTTCTGGTAATGCAAATCATCAAATAAATACCTTAGGATTATTAATGCTGAAGGTCATGGATTGTTAATTTGTAAAGCAGGAAATAATGTATAGAAATAATGAAAAAGTAGATAGTAGTATAAATATTAATCTACAATTCTCTTTTACATATTCTGTTTCATTTCTCTCTTTACTTTATTTAAAGTCCAATGTATACCAACTTTTTGGTGTGTAGAAGTAAAACAGGAAAGATTGTTGACTTACATATTTTGACATACATTTTCCCAAAAGTGCTTCATTCCAAAAGTTAAAGTTTTTGTGAGTTTTTATTTACCAAAACAACAATTTGACAATAAGTCAAATAATACCTAAGAACATGCCAAACTAAAAGAAACCAGTGACAAACACTTTGCTAGGCTCCATCTTGAACGGCAATAGCTGACCAGGCCAAAGCCTGAACCATTTAGCATGCTTAATATTTGCCTTTAATTTAAGAACCACAAAAGGACTGTTGTCCTACAGGTGGCAGAAGGTCCACTAATTTTGACTCATGATAGTACACACTAGAAGAACTCTGGTAAGAAACACAAATAATGGGAATGGGAGTTCTGACAGCTCACAAATGTAGTTCTAAATCTGCCCACATTTCTGCAGTGACAGGTGTTACTTGGATTTGAGGAGTTGTGTCCAGTGAATTATTCGATTCAGTGGAGAGATGGTATTTTCAAAGGCTCATGCCGTGACAAGCATATAAATTGGACTGAGTAACAGAAATGGTCCTGCATGCATCAACAGTCTCTTACACCTGCCAGTAATACAAAATGCCCTGTGTGCATTCATGTTTTCCTTTTATTGTTATTCTTTGTAAATGTTATTTTAGTTATATTTTCTTTCTGTGCACTCATTTTCTCTATAGCACCATTTGTATTCGAAGGTATCAAGATGGCTTGCTAAAATCTATCACAGCAAATACGTAATGTACAGTATAATCTGAAAAAAATCATTTGTATCACTAAAATACAAAACTAATATTTTGTCAGCGCTCTCTGGAATACTGGATTTCCACTGTTGATTCTACCTTCAAGTGTGTTGCCAATTTCTGTTTCAAACTTTGGCAGGTTTACTGAAGTTTAGGAAAGCACCTGAAGAACAGAAGCTAATCAGGCCGAGATAGTTGAGACCTCAAACAATATAAAATCAAAGGGAACCTTTTTATTATTGGAAAATATGATCCAGATAGAAAAGTGTGCATGCTGTTTTGGGAGATTGCAAGTTTGAATGCTTACAAAGCCATAGACATATATGGCCAGGAGCCAGTGGAGCAAAATTGGTTATGGTTCTCGTCGGTTACAGTGACACTATCCAATTGCAGGCATCTGTGAACTCATGTATGTGCGAGGGAGGAGATAGCACCTTCAAGTGGGTTGCTTTCACGCGTGGGAAGCACATGTCAGCCTCCCTGGTTGGTATTTGTACGACAGGGCAGAACTGGCAGGTGAGTGGGAATTGGCAGGTGACCAAATGGGGGAAACATATATTGGATTCAGATTGGGTTTACTAGGCAGAAAAGACAGCAGTGGATGTTATTTCAGACTTTGAATGTCTTAGGAAATTGAAGCAGTGCTCATTCATGTGAATGATAGAAAAAAAAAGATTGTGCCTCTGGCACATGTATAGTCTCATCATATGTCATCTGTCTCACAGTTTCTGCTGTTCTGACTGGTAAGATTTGTAGTTTCTATCTTGGTTAGACAACTTTTGTCATCGAGGAAGGGTTTTAAAGGCATTTGAAGAAATATTCAGAGTCATAAAGGTATACATGTTAAACTGCATTCCTAATGGCATCCTTAGCTTGCACAAAAGAGTTCTATAAAAAACACCAAGTCCGTTTTATCCTAAGTCTACAGAAGTTCTTCACTAACTAGAAAAGTCACTAAAGTGTCTGATTTGCTGAAGAAAATTTATCACACAGCATTACAGTAACTTCTTCTGCTACTGTAGCTTCTGGTGGCTCTAATAGATCCAGACATCTGAGGTCAGTACGATGGTAACTTGCTAAATAAATACACACAGGCAGAAAGCTAGAGCCCCATCATGTGGCACGCCTACCTTTATCAAAGCCCTCGGACAGAGACAGATGGCTTAGAACGGCGGGTGAGTGTGTAAAAGTGTTTGTGGGATGGCGGCATAGCAGATAACAGCGGCGCAGGGGAACAGAGCTCTAAATCACAGTTTATCTCCCACCGACCACAGACACACACTAATGGTCATCACAGCAGGAGGAGGACAGTGCAGGTTTGCTATGGAACGAGGATGAACAACAGGCCATCACACACTTGGGAAGAGAAGATGCTCAGAGCGCTGCTCCTGAATAAGACTACTGAGCAAAGAGGATATGAGGACTATAGGGTAGAAATATGTGATCTTGTGTCCTGATCTTCACCAACTCCGTGTTAATGAATGAGCACAAATGGGTGTGATGGCCTGGTGTCCACTTTTGGCCATATTGTGTACTGATCTACTTTAAAGTGAGTGAAGGTGAAATGCAAATATGATGCTGACACATTTAGTTCAGTTCAAGTTTATTTCTATAGCACTTTCAGCAGTAGACATTATCACAAAGCAACTTCACATAAATGTGGATTTAAATATAGATCCAGAATGAGCAATGAGCAATTGAGCAAGGCCCTTAATTCAAATACTCAGTTATATGATGAATCCATTTGCTTTTGATAAAAGCTCCAGCTAAATAAATTAAAATGTAAAATTAGATGATCTCCATCTACCAGCACAGAAGGCTTTAGATGAAGCAGGAAGAAGAGAGCCGAAGTTGGGCATCAGGCTCATTTAGACTCCCTTAGGTAAAAGTTAGTCCCAAAGACTGACAGGAAAACTTTCATAGATCAGTGGATTATAGGAATAGACTTTGCCTCTTGCTGTTGTTTTCATTATTCTAGGTACTAATAAAGACCCTGCATTATTTTTTTATTAAAGCTGGCACAGCTGATCATAACAGACCAAACGTTACCACATGTATTGTAGGTCATTAGCATTTTACTATTATACAATATTGGGATTATTGTTTTTCATAATCAGTGCAACATTTTTCAGGGAACCAATTTAGTTTGGATAAAATAGGTGTAATAAAAACAGGTGTAATATGGCCTGCCATTTGGGCTGCTGCATTTAGGATGGAAGCTTGGTTGCATGGTTGAGTATCCAGACAGCTAGGCGTTAATGCAGTCCAGACTAAGTTGAGAAGTGAAGATTCTCAGGTAATTCTTAAGAAAATAACTCCACTGACTGCTGTTTTAGGGATACTGAAGATCCTAATAATACTGTCAGCTTCCACGCAGTCACATTCACCAGTGGCTGACCTTAGTTATGGTCTATGAACAGCACTTTAAGCAAGTTATTTAACTCCAATACAGGATCCTGTGGCTGCATTTAGCTAATTCTGCCTTGGACAAATGCATCAGCTAAAATCTAACTACAGTATCTGCATTTCCGGTTCTGTTCTCTCTCATCAGATTGCACTTTCTTGGTTTTCTGTTCAGTCTATCTAGCTTCCGCAAACATAAATAACGGTAGATATAGAGGGCCAAAAGGACAGCTCTAATTCAGCAAGCCAGTCACCAGGGAGAGAAGGCCAAATAACACAGCAATTAACTATGCCAACAGTTCTCTTAAATGAATGCTATAAGTTATAAGGTAAAACTAGTTTTATTCAAAGTGCCCTCTAGTTATATTGGGCATTTAAAAAAAACCCCTTTTACACAAGTTTTTTTAAACTTCAGCTCATTGAACTGCTACGTCTGGGAGTGTGTGCTAGTCAGAGCTGCCTGAAATGAATGTGAATTGTTGTCAGGGGGGAACAGTGCAATAAAAACCATTTCTCCTGGCGACATCATAGCCTATGAACCGTGTAGAGTAGCAGAGTAAAAGCAAAAACCTGTTTTATGGCCATTATCAGATGAATCATAGAAATGTTATGTAAAGGGAGAGCATCTCTAAACAGCACCGAAAGCAATCAATGTGGACGCAACAAACACAGCAAATGCTTTACAACCCCTTTAATTTATCTGTGGTGTATCAAACACAACACTTTGGAACATAAAGTAGGAAAACATCTCCTTTGAAAACATTCTCTGATGGTTCAGAATATTTTTCATTATAAAATAAATACAAATCTCAGATTCAAATTCTGAAGAGATACTGCAAGTAGAAAGATAAATTAAATAAAAACACACATGAACTTGTAAAGGGGCATGTGGGTACTTTAAGACAAAATCCGTATGTTTTTTTAGTGTCACAGAGGCCTCTTGTTTGCTCCCTGTTTCCTACTTGCTGGTTTTCTTGAATGAGTTTTTGTCATTATGCTTGCTTTGCTTTGCTATTTGTGCAATACTGGGTTCAGATTTCATATTTCTTGTTTCACAATTAAGCTTGTTTCCCATATCTAGTTTCCTACTTCTATGATTACCTGTTTTTTCTTTTTTTTTGGTTCCAGAGCATTCTATTTCCTATTTCTAGTTTACTAGTTCTCCTTTTTCCTAGATTCTTAGTTACCTAGTTGCTCCTATAGTTCCTAGTCCTGGTATATGCAGTTGTATTGGTTTTGCTAGTTTGAATTAGCACACACACAAAGTACACACATTTTTCTTTTTATTTTTAGTACCTGCTTGAAAGGTCTCATCCAGTCTGGGTAATTTTAAAACCGAAACAAACCAAAAAGCCTAAAAAAAAACAAAAACAAAAAAACCTACATTGTGATAAATAGTGATAAATCTATAAGCAGGTGAGTTGGTACATTTGAACAATCCTGATTCTCCCCATTTCCCCATTTAGTTTAAGTGGTGTAGTAAACTGAGAGGGCTAGAGGAACGTAATTCAAGCATGCTTATGAGAATATTAGTCCGCACATAACTGGACAGTTCTCAGCAATTTCTGCTGGTGTTTGAGTAGTTTTGTCATATTTCTATCTTGTCTTTTTTTCTTAATCCACACTTTTCTGGCTGTCTACGGTTTTCCATCATAAACATTTGTAATAGTTCTCACAAAAGTCCAAAAAAAAACTGAAAAAATGAAAAAGACAAGAGATGACTAAGTGAGGAAATAAGTGCCTCTCCTGAGAACACAGACAATGTTAGATAGAAGAAACATTGATCAAGTTTCCTTGTTGTTCAAATTTAGGGAAACAATGAAACTTAATTTAAACGTCCAGTTCTCCTTTTTATCCACTTCTGGTTCCATGATTATCCTTGTTCCTAGAGTCCCCTCGTTTCATTAGTTGCTAATTTATTAGTACTTGTTTTTCTTGTTTCTTATTCTTTTTAGATTTCCCCCCTTCATTTCATTTTAAAGTTTGCTATGTTCACCTCATTCACAAAATTTTTAGGGTGCTTCCCAATACTGTAATTGACGCCTCATTGCCTTCTGAAACATAGATTCTTCAGCCCCTGCCCTATAAACTGGCAACAGATTGAGAAGGTCAGCCCAGAATTCTCTATACCTCCACAGATGTTCACAGAACTCAACTGAGAAATATAATGACTCCGGTAGGTCCTTGCTTTGCCCTGGAGTATCCATCTAATGGGACATACCTCATACAGCTCTAGCAAAAACTGATCAGGGGACATCCTTTTAAGGTACAACACCACCATTACAGCCTCCTGTCAATTTGAAGAAGCAGTGGCTCTACTTTGAGGTTTTCCCAGATTGTCAAGAACCAGTTCAACCAACATTATTTCAGCCACTCCCCACAGCTTGTGACCATAGGTGAGAATAGGCACATAGACTGACTGGTAAACAAAGAGCTTTTTTCCTCACAGCAAGAACCTGTTCCCACACCACAAACCAGCAGAGTAACTGTTCTGATCCAATTCCAATCTCAAATGCTTTATTTTCCATAACCTATGAACAAGATCCCAAGATCTCCAAAAGGCATATAGTCTATCCCCTCACCTGAAGGGAGCATTCAGTCTTCCAGGAGACAACTATAAACTCAGACATAGCTCTAGCCTCCCATAGCAGACACTTCTTGTCTCTTGATATTTTGTCTATTTAAACCATACATAAGAAACAAACTAGCCCCTTTGTACAGTCTGACACTGACATTAAACAGTTTCCACTTAATGCTTTGAACATGGACAATGCTTACTGTGTACATACACAGACTGGATTGCATGAAGTAGTGATCCTGATACTTCATACTTCTGCAAAATCTCCTGCCACACCTCCTGTCGTGGATGTTGGGGCACAAATTGAGTGGATTAGCATACTTACATGACCCATCACAGAGTTGTACACAAGTAAAGAGCTGGTCCATTGTTCTATGACCTGGGGTAACCATTGATGTGCCACCCAAATCCTAGGTTAAACTAGGAGTCTGTTAATCTGACAGACTCCTCTATAGAACCCTGGTATAGACTTTTGCTAGGATGCTAAGGAACATATTTCTATAAGTGGAATACATCCTCTGCCCCCCTCCCTCCTTTACAAAAATGGGGACCACCATCATTTTTTACCATTACAAGGGCAATGCCATAGATCTTGATAACAAAACTGAAAGTCCATTATAACCACACATCCCCAACTTAGTCCAATGCCTTCAATATCTCCGGCCAAATCCCATCCACCTCTTCAGCCTTGACACTAGTCCTCTTTGTAACCACTCAAAGTGCTCCATCCATAATTCCTCAAAGTGCTCCACCCATTGATCAACACTATCCCCAGTAGAGGTCAGCACTTACATGCACTTGCTTAGCAGAGCTGGCAA
This sequence comes from Hemibagrus wyckioides, assembly GCF_019097595.1. Lineage (NCBI taxonomy): Eukaryota > Metazoa > Chordata > Actinopteri > Siluriformes > Bagridae > Hemibagrus > Hemibagrus wyckioides. The sequence continues at coordinate 9,068,396 of NC_080734.1, read as the reverse complement.
ATGGTATCCTCCTCCTTTTTTGGCCAACATAAATCTGTCAGTGGTCTCCTCATATTCCATGACCCATCTTCTGCTTCTGTAACTGCCTATGCAGCAGTCCTTCTAGCTCTCTATAATTCTCAATTAAAAATCAGGAGGCCATAGCTTCCTGCGGTAGCCTCAATGATTGAGAACTTAAATATGGTCCATTGTGAATTAATGTCCCCAACCTCAATCAGTACAAGGGAGAAGTCATTTTGGACATAACAATTTGTCTCTCATTGAAGGTCCCAAGCAACCCAGAAGGTTCTCCATAAATAATCTATAAATCTAGCTGGGACCTTGTGTGATGAATCCAACTTGTCACCAAGTTGACAGCTCTGTCCTTCTCTTTATCTGAGTGATTAAAGCATATAGCCTCAGGTCTGATAGCACAAACACAAATCCAAGGAGCTTGAGTAACAAGTACACTTATGAGCAACCTTGTGTTTGAACAAAGTATTTGGTATTGAAGATCAGTGGCTTGCACAGAACTCAGCTCTAAATATCTCCATTGTTCCTGGCAAAAGCACCGGGGTCCTCCTGTATGAGGTACAGTCTTGAGCGGCTCCTGCTCCACTATGTCCAAGAAGGCTGAACGAACTATGAATGACCAATTCATTAAATGCACGCAGAGTATGAGGAGAAAGGTGCTTATGTGGAAGCCACGAGTGACATAAGCCTGTGGGTTACATTTACCATTTTCACAAAACCACCTACACTGAAAAAAAATATGTGGATAAAGAAAACATTATGTAGAGTTTACTTGAAAAAACTAGGTTTCTCATTAAAAAAAAGAAGTTCATTGTTTATTCTAAATTTCATTTATACACCTAGAATGTTTAATCTACTACTTAGAAATACATAGAGTGAATGTGACTACGTTACATACAGTATTATTAATGATGTATATAATTAATTATGAATCCATTTACATTTTAAAATCTTTTGGTGCTGACTGGATGAAATGAATATAGTGTTAAATTATTGTAAGTAACTCCTGTGTGGCACAATAGTGCAGTGAATGATGCTACTGCCTCACAATGCTAGGGTCCTTAAATTAAGTTTGTGATCCTGAGATTGGGTGAATGCACAGAGTCCCCCCCCCCCCAGTGTTTTAAAATTACATGCTCCCATTATGATGGATGAACGAAAACGATCGATGATAATGTAATTCCTTCATGTCGAACCAACGTACACATTCGAACGAAATAGATTCAATGAACTTTTTTTTTTTTTTCAGTGTAGGTTCAAACAAATAAAAAAAAAGAAAACACACTAAATGGATTCAGTTAATAATGAAACAATGGCCAGAAAAGTCAATAAATTGCCTCGATTTTACATTCTGAGTCAGGGAATACAAAAGTGATGAGTAAATATTGTATCAGTTAAAACATGCTGGACAAGTAATCAATAATTGATGGTGATTTATAGTGAAGTATATTTGACCTAACATGGCACAATGTTTGGCATCCATTCCTTCGTTGGTGTTTTCTTTCCTTGTGACCTTACCTCGCATCTTCTGAGGAAACAAAATAAGGAAGCGCAATTAAAGAAATCAGAAGCACCCTAATATTTCTCCTCGTTACGCTTTCCTATCTCGCTAGTTTACCGTGTTCCTCTAGTTACTTAGTGATCGGTGATCAAACAGGCAAGAGAGATTAAAAGACAAGATTAAAAATGACTTAAAACCACCCTGGGACAATTAAATAACGATAAAAATATAAAGCGAGGCAGAGTTGTGGGTTTGTAAATAGTGCTCAGCTGTTGCTGAGTCCAAATAGCCTGCAGTCAAACACCGAGACATCCTGCCTCCATCCATATCAGTCATTCAGGAGGCTGTGCTAAGTCAAAACACAAGCATGTGTCCTTGGTCTGTCTTTGTGGACTATGTCTCATTATCCCTCCTGTCTCAGCAGACTCTGTACAGGTTGTTGTTGCAGTAATCTGTAGCTTGTTTGCCTCAGGTTAGTTGGGATATTTTACATTGTGATTTTCTTCTCCATCTTTTCTTGCTGAGTAAAAATACACATAAACACACGCACACGCACACACACACACACCAGTGTCCTTAAGTGTGTATCCATTCTTCTCAGTCTTTTAGTTGTCTCTCCTCATACGGAGTCCCAAAGTTTCTTATTTTCCTGGTCCACACCTTTTTTTTTGTCTTTTTCCAAGTTAGGCCATATTTTTAAAACAAATTTTTTTTGTCTCTTCAGTCTTTTTGCCTTTTTCTTAATTTGTCTCTTTTTCTTGTTTCTTTTCAGCTCGTTCTGTCTTTCCATCTTTGTCTCTGATGTCTCTCTCCTAAGTCAATCTCTCTCTGTCTCTGTGTGTTTCTTTCCGATCTTCCACTTCCTTCTTTACCTCTCATTTGATCATGCTTTTAGAGCATTCTTTCTTTTCTCTGTCTTTATCTGTTTCCCGCTTTGTGTATAATTCTGTCATTTACTGTATCTCTCTCTTTTTGTCTGTCTCTTTTTGTCTCTTTCCAGATCTCTCTCCATTCCTTTTTTTTCCTTACCAGTGTATTTCCATCTATTTTTTTTTCTTTTTCCATCTCTGTTTCTTTGTCTCTTGACATCATCTCTGTTTAACTCACACACATACACACACATGACAGCATGTATCTCTTTGTGGACTATGTCTTATTTTCTCTCCTTTATCATTAAGCTTTATACAGGAAAAAAATACTTTGGGATTATTCTCACCCTGTCTCTTTTGTCTCTATATCTGTCTCCATCTGGTTCAGTCTCTTCATGCCTTTCTCTCTGTTTTTAAAGTCTCTTACTGTCTCTTTCAGTCTATTTTCCTCTATTTTCTGAGTTGAGCAGTTTGTCTGCCTTGGGGTAAGTGGGGTATTTCACCGTTTCGATTTTCTCCTTCACTTTGTAAGATGGATAGAGGCCAGTGCGCCCCAGTCTGCGATTCAGTCCTTTGGAGTAACCGTCCCAGTGGTTTCCAGCAACGCCAATAACATCTCCAGGCTCCAGAGCGACGTCCTCAGCAGTGCGTGGCCGATGTGCATAGATGGCTATCTGGTTGTGAGCATTTTGCCCGCCGAAATAGTAGATGTCATCCAGAGAGTAGAAGTAGGATGAAGCATCTGGATGTAGCGTCTGCATGATCTCATAGGCCACACGGCAAACCTGCCACAAAATGCCAAAATTACTGTGCATTCAAAAAGAATAGCCATTTTCTTTTCCATTTCATTTTTTCAACTAAATTCAGTTTTTTTAAAAGACTGCAGTCAGTCTTAGAGTGCTGCAGTCATTAATTGTGCATCAACTCAACCATAGCCATCTCATCAGATATGACCTGCTAAATAATACCTAATAAAATCTATAAAAAAAAATCTAAAATATAACACATAAACTGCCATATAACATATATTTATTATGAAGAAATCTGAACATAATACATTATATTACAGCTGGATAAAATGAATAACAGTAAATATTCGAACATGTATATTAAATTGTTTTTTTTTTTTGTGCCCTAATATACCCTTACTGTCCACTTTATTAGAAACTTTTCACTTATATTTTCATGCAGTTACCTAATCAGCCAATCATGTGGCAGCAGTGCAGTGCATAAACCCATATAGATACAGGTCAAGAGCTTCAGTTCGTATCAAACACCAGAATGCAGAAAAAGTGTGATCTCTGTGATTTTGACTGTGGCATGGATATTGGTACCAGATGGGCTGGTTTGAGTATTTCAGAATCTGCTGATCTCCTGGGATTCTCACACACAACAGTTTACACAGAATGGTGTGAAAAAACAACTGACTTACAGTTCTGTGGGTGGAAACGCCTTGTCGATGAGAGAGGTCAGGGAAAAACGGTCAGATTAGTTCGAGCTGCCAGGAAGGATGTAATAATTCAGATAATATTAGCTCTTTACAACTGTGGATAACCATTAAAACATCTCATCCTGCACAAACAACTCAGTCATTGATTGATGGGCTACAACAGCAGAAGACCACATCAGAAACCTGAAGCTATCATCAGCACAGACTCACCCAAACTGGTCAGTTGAAGAAAATCATCTGGTCTTTTTCCAGTCTTTAGTTGTCCAGTTTGGGTGAGTTTGTGCCCATGATAGCTTCAGATTGCCGTTCTTGGCTGACAGGTGAGGAACCTGATGTGATCATCTTCTGTTGCAGCTCATCCATCTCAGGGTTTCATGTGTTGTGCATATTGCGATGCTTTTCTCCTCACCATGGTTTAAAAGAGTGATTATTTGAGTTATTATAGACTTCCTGTGAGCTCAGACCAGTCTGTTCATTCTCTGATCTCTCTCTTCAACAAAGGGTTTTTATTTTTTTTTTTGTGCGTGTAAACTCTAGAAATTGCTGTCTGTGAAAAACCCAAGGGGTCAGCAGATCTCAAACAAGTCCATCTAGCTTCAACAACCAGGACAGTTAAAGTCACAGACATAAGACTTACCCCGTTATGATGTTTGATGTGAACATAACCTGAAGCTTGTGACCTGTATCTGCATGACTGTGTGCATTGTCCTTTTGTGCTGCTGACCAATGACTGGCTGATTAGAAGACCACATTAATTCAATTCAATTCAATTTTATTTGTATAGGGCTTTTAACAATGGACATTATCTCAAAGCAACTTTACAGGACATAGAAAACACAGTACAAAAAACTCAAGATTAATATTCAATTATTTATATTTCAATTTATTTGTATTTATCCCTAATTAGCAAGACTGAGGCAACTGTAGCAAGGAAAAACTCTAAAGAGGAAGAAACTTTGAGAGGAACTGGACTCAAAAGGTACCCATCCTCATCTGGGTTAAGCAGATGTACAGGGGTTTTAATAATCATTAACATTTATAAGCAGGTGTACCGGTGTTCCTATTAAAGTGACCAGTGTGTGTATGTCTGGGTAACATTAGAAATTGCCAACCACTAGAGGGTGTCACAGATATTACGGCTTCATATTTTAACTGCAGTTCTTAAGTAATCACTTTTTCTCCTGTTCAAGATAGCCATAAAGTCAGAGACTATAAAGGGAACAGTGGACTCAGGGCAGGAATACTTATTCCCTCCTATGGGTCATTTAACCAATCCACCTGCATACAGATCAGAGGAAACTGGAGAAACTGGAAGAAAAGCAATGCAGACACAGGGAAAACCTGCCACATTTCACAGAGAGTGACTAATATTATTCAGAATTGACACAAACAGTACATTTCAGAGGACTATACTGCAATAATGCAATCACACTGTGTTTAGTCATATTAACACCCCCATGAAGTGTGTGTTAATAAGTAGAGGAATGAGATGAGACAGAAAACACACTCCGTCATGAGATTTATCATAATTGTGACTCAATACCTCAGTACAGAGCAGCTTAGAAGGGTTCAGGCAATGTGTGTGTGTGTACCTGTGAGGAAAATGTACAGACTAGGAAGTCAGTCTGGGATAAGAAATGGATGTCCAGGATGACTCCCTTGAGAGAGTTCTCTGTGTAGCGGTTATGCAGTCCAGCCGACCACGAGATGGAATTATCGCTGATGAACTCATAATCGGGGTATCTGAGACACACACACACACACACATATTTCTCTCACTATCCATCCATTGTAAAGAAAGCATTTAGTCTCTTTAATTTTAAAAAAAATCACAACAATAAAACACACACACACACACACAATTTCCCTTATGCGGATTAGAGAAACGTCCCCACAAGGTCAAAACTGTCTGATATTCCTATCCTTGTGGAAGTATTTTGAATCCACTGAGATAAAAAAAAAAAATGAATCATAGCTTACTATCACACACACACACACACACACACACACACCCCTTATTCAGATTACTCACTTGTTCTTGGCCTCCTGTAACAGTGAGGGGTCATCAGTTGCCAGGTACACTCTCTTTTTATCCAGTTGCATGCGCTGGGCCATGAGCTGGAACTGTTCCTCCACATGCAGCATGTACTCCTCTATGGGGTGGAACGCTGCCTCCGTGCCCACTTTATCTGTGCGCCTCACATGCACACTGCAAACACACAATACACACTGGTATGCACTCAACTGACATGTGGAAAGAAAGTAGGAATAAAAGAACAAGACCTGAACAAACCTATCCCGAAATCTTTCTACTACAGTACAACAAACCTATTTTTCTTTTCTGGACATTTTGTTGAGAGCAGTGTATGTTGAAGCAGGTGAGGAGTTGCTTTTCACTACTAACAACTTTCAGATTTTAGTAGATTTTGACATTTTAAAACTGTTTACATTGCCTCGCTGCACACAAGCTGCCTAAAATATCCTGTTTACATTTTATTAGACACTTGTTAATGTGAGGACTGTAATGTATGCATGTAGCTCAAAGACACACCATGACTGTAGTCTTATATGCTTCTATCTGGGTGAAGAGCTCTCCTGAGGTATGGGGCAACAAAAATTTTAGTTGGATTTTCTGGATTTCCAACTCAACCAGGTCTACACTTTTAAAGTTATTCAAATCTACAGTAGCTTTCACAAAATTATGAGACAAGTACAAAATGCATTTCTGAACATGGATCTAATTATATTAAAGTAGATATCAGATTTAATCAAGAATAACATATGCATATTCATTTTTTTTTACCAAAATTCTGGATCTTTATAAAGAATAAATTGTGACACAAAATGTAGGTGATAATGAAGTTGGTCCTTAATTATTAATGAACTTAATTTTATAACAATTAAATTAATGGCTATAATAATTGTCTTGAATTTGAATGTCTTATTATAAGCTGCTGTTACTCAGTGTTAACATATTTGAGATGTTCTCCAATTTTGTGAGAAATGATTATTTATGTGGAAGATTTGTAGCCTATGTTTTTCTTTTCGTAGAATTTTGCATATCTTCATTGAAAATGTGTCTGCACATGATGCCTGAAGTAGTACTATGTTTATTTTGAGGAACCTTTACATGCTTTGGCATTAACTACAGTACACGTGCAATGGAATGGTTTAAAGCCCTGCCATTTATTTTGATTAAAACGCTTTCCGCCTAAAATGAAGCTCCATATGCAGATATCAAACGAAATAAAATATAATTAGAAGGACAAATTGTCATAACTGTGTTGCAATTTTATTAAAATCTAGTAGCGTGATTTAGATTAGCATAAACATAAATGTCAGTTCTGTATTAAGCAATTTATTCTTATTTGTGCTCGGACCACCACAAAGTGTGTTTTGTAGTTATGAAGAAAAGAAAGAAGAAGAAGAAAAAAGAGAGTGAAAAGATTTCCGCTGCTGAAAATGTGATTAGAAGACCACATTTATAAGCAGGTGTTCCTATTAAAGTGACCAGTGTGTGTATGTCTGGGTAACATTAGAAATTGCCTTGCTGCCAACCACTAGAGGGTGTCACAGATATTACGGCTTCATATTTTAACTGCAGTTCTTAAGTAATCACTTTTTTCCCTGTTCAAGATAGCCGTAAAGTCAGAGACTATCAAGGGAACAGTGGACTCAGGGCAGGAATACTTATTCCCTCCTATGGGTCATTTAAACAATCCACTTGCATACAGATCAGAGGAAACTGGAAGAAAACCAATACAGACACAACCTGCACACATTCCACAGACAGTACAGTACACAGTACACTTCAGAGGACTATTCTGCAATATAGACTATACTGTACACTCTCATGAAGTGTGTGTTAATAAGTAGAGGAATGAGATGAGACGGAAAACACACTCCGTCATGAGATTTATCATAAGTGTGACTCAGTATGGAGCAACTCAGAAGGATTCAGGTTGTGTGTGTGTGTGTGTGTGTACCTGTGAGAAGAATGTACAGACTAGCAGGTCAGTCTGGGATAAGCTAAATCATAGATTAATGAATGATAGGGACTCATTTGCCTGCTTTGGTACTATAGCAATGAGAGAGAGAGAGAGAGAGAGAGAGAGAGAGAGCAGAAAGCTTGTCAGAAAGCTTCTTTTTCTTTCTCTTGTTTGGTAGCTTCTCCTATTTGTTCTCACAGTCTGAAATGACAAAGCTCCAGGACTGTTCAGCTACTCTCACCCTCTCTCACACACGCTTCCTTTCATCTTTCTGTCATGTATTACTCTCTCGCTTCATGTCTTTCATTCAGTGCTGATTCTCAACTATGCCAAGATTCTTAGCATCTAGCCGATCGTTACTCCCTCATCTCGCCCACTGCTAACAAACACATTTGGCCTTTTTACTTGTTTTTGCAGAGCTCAGCACAAAGCTTCTTCATTTTGTACCACGTTCTTATAAGAAGGCAACAGCGGGTTCATTTGTACTAAGTGCTTGTTATCATACAAAAATCCATTTGCTCAGCAACAGCAGTCAGGGTATTACTTAAAGTACCAGTGTGGCCAAAAAGCAAAAATACACAAATTTCCTTTTATCCTACAAATTTTAAAAAGGCATGTTTTTTTTCATAAGTTAGCTTCTTTTAATGAAGTTAGCTTCTTTTAAAAATATAAATGAACTATATTTATCGTCCAAATCTGAGATATATTGCACACTTTTAGCCACACCTCTTACTCGAGTGAAGAAGAAATATGATTGGCTAGGACAGATCTTTAGATCATTTTTATACAGATCACTGTGTCAGACTGAACATGACCCTTTGAGGTATTTTAAACTTGGAGTTTGAACAATGCAAAATGAGCATGTTAGCTGAAATAGCACAGCAGCTCTGGTGCAAACCTGCACAAGCATCTTGGAACACCAGTAAACCTGTCAAGATTTTCCATTCGTTATATCAACATTTCTGCCAAGAAAATATACAAGCAGAAATATTATATGATGATGCAAAATTATTTAAGTTGTCTTTATTTGCCACACATACATTACTGCATAGTGAAATTCTTTCCTCGCATATCCCATCCCTGGGGGTTGGGGTCAGAGTGCAGGGTCAGCCATGATGCAGCGCCCCTGGAACAGGGTGGATTGGGGAACTTCCTCAAGGGCCCAACAGTGGCAGCTTGGCGGTGCTGGGGCTTGAACCCAGATCTTTCAGTCAACACCCAGAGCCTTACTCAGTTGAGCTACAACCTCCCCAATTTAACATACTGTATACACACCCTACTATTTACATCAACCTTACAATTAGGTAATTTAATACATAGAGCAGGATTAAGATTAAGAACAAATTTCTACATCCAGGTTCAGGTAAGATAGAGAGCCACTGTTGAGCAAGATGATTAACCCTTTTAGAGATCCTTCTCATGCTTGGGGGTCATTTTGATGGGAAATGGGCATACATTTACATTACATTTCTGGCATTTGGCAGACGCTCTTAAGTCCTCTGGCTTGGTGCGAGGTAAAAGATTTTCCTCCTTACCCTCCTCCTCCCTATCACCACAAGTTTGGATCAATGGGGCAAGTCTTTATACTCATCCTACAGCAGCAGCAGCATAGCAGATCTAATCTGCCAAGACCAAACCTACCTATATTCAATTCCCTTCAATAAAAGCTCATTAAATTAATTCCGAAAGCTGTCATGACTGAAATGTATTTGAGGCATTGATATCTTCATGATTAGGATTAAGAAGTCCAGGACTACTGATCACTTCATATTCCTGCACTGACAATCTGCCACTGCTGGGCCCTTAATCCTTTTCCCATCAGGCTTGGATATGAGAGAAGAATTGGCGCACATAGTCAAATAGTTTACTTTGTAATTTGTAAGCTTTCCACGTGTAATATAGCTGGTAACACAAACTCTATGTGTAACACATTTGATCACAAATATATTTTGATATAAAAAATCTGCTATGAGGAAATGTAGCAAACATTTTTTAAAACAAGATTTCATTTATTGCTTCGATTATATGATGAACGATGTTCATTGAAATTTCCAATCACTTCACATATGCAGTGTTTATTCTATCTGAACAAACCTTGGTGCCAGTGGTTTGTTTACTGTACTTCTGACCAGTTTATGTGTATGTATTCAGCCCTACACATCCCTCAGCCAATGTTTGTATTTCGTTTGTTGCTTTTTTGGTTTGTTTCATTACGTGCAGTGAGAACACAAACCAAACCAAATAGCCAACCTATCAAATGTTATTCTGAATGGCACTCAGCGGCCCAAATAATAGATGTGAAAACAGCTTTAGCTATTGTTCCACAGAAATGCCGACAGACAGCTTTGTGTTGATTTTTAAATGACTCGATCAGGTATAGGATGCTTTCCAGCTTATAGAAAGTGGGGTTAGGTAACAAAATAAAGAGTGTCATGGTCTTATGTGGCGATCGCAATGTTGGAATATCTATTGGAGACATCAGGAATATACCTGGAATATAGCAGATTTTTGCAACTTTTCCAAATAGCCCTTGAACCCTAACTCTGTACACTTAGTGGAAGTGAGAGAATCATGAAAAATAGAACAGCACATCACTCTCTGAACTCCATAAAGCGCATTTCTGTCCGGCTCTCGGCACAGCAGTTGGAGCCTGAATGGAGCCTGAAAGCCCTTAATGGCCAACACTCATCTTTTCACTCAAGTCCCTAGTGGAGCAAGAGAGAGAGCGGGAGAGAGAGAGAGAGAGAGAGAGAAGGACATCGAGTGCTAGAGAGGAGAAAGTAGAAGTAATGGAGCAGTGATGAAGACTGACGCAGGGGTTGAAAACTAGTATAGAGAATAATAGAGATAAAAGAGTGAAGAAGAGAATGGTGAGAGGTTAAAAATCAAAGCAGGGAAGGAAATTGTAGCAGTTTGAGGCCGGAGAAAAATAAAGAAATCAAAACGGGAATTTTTACTTTGGCACATGTGGGATGTGATAAAGTGATGAAGGTAATTACAATTAGAAGCTAACTAGCTTTAGAAATGCAAACTCCAGTGCAAATCTGGTTAGGTAAATTGTAATGTCACCATGAAGGGATATTCATGTACAATGCTTTAGGTCAGAAAAACAAGTCTGTAATGATTTCACTAAAATGATTAATCTACTCTTGACCACATTTTGCTCTTCTTTCGTGTGTATATATCCTGAAGTACAGAGAGAAATACTGTATATATGTCTGGAGATAGAATATCCTATAATCTTGTTCCAGACCCCACCATATAAATCTAATTACAGCTCAGCACTGTGTATTCTCCCTACTTGAGACCTTGAGCTGCACAAGGACTTCTGCTGAGTGCAAAAATGACTTCAGACTTGTATAGAGTGCTGTCTGATAGGCGGATCCTATCACTTTTATGTCAGCAGGCTGTAACTGATTTAATTGAGCCTGGTAGAAAACAGTGTGGATATAGATATACAAACATTTTATATCTGGAACCTTTAACATCCTTCAGTTTGTCCCTTTGAGGGAGTTTGAAATGATTTATATACAGACTCCTGCAACGAATAAACTTCATTTCATAAAATGTTAACTACAGAAACCTTTCTGAATGAATAAACATGAAGACAAACAGGGTGAAGGTGGAGGAGTTTAAAAGCTGCCTCATGATAGAAGGAAGTTTTTCACTTTATTCTTTTTGGCCAAAAGCATGACACCTGACTAATCCCATTCCAAAACCATGTACATTAATATGGGGTTGGTTCCCAATTTGCTTTTAAAATATCCTTCAATCTTCTGAAAAGGCTTTCCACTAGATTTCGGACTGTGGTATTGTGGATTTTCCCATTCAGCCATAACAGCAATTCTGTATTCGACTGACATATCTGTACACACACTTAAGCTATCATGCTTGCTATAAGCTGGTCTTGAAATTATAGCAATAGACACATTTTGATGGATACATAAAAGTGATTTCTGTAGCCTTCCTGGCAAAATAGAATTAAAAGCCAAGATTACTGAACTGAAAGAATCTTAGCTCCTTGTGACACATATCACAACCTGAATGCTCTCGAATCATCCTGCTGTATAAGGAAGTGTTTCCAAACCAGTTTCATGATGGTCGAAAAGCAGCTTGTTGATAAAGTTGATATAAAATGCTAACCATCAGTGCCCAACACTTTTCCTTTTTCAATGCACCTTTACAGTTGGGGTAAATATTCAGGAAGAACTAAATCTGTGAAACTGAATCATAGATTTCTTCAGTAATTTTCTAGAAAACAGAAAGAAATAATGTAGAAATCTGTCATAGGAGCACACCTCTTCTTCTTACTTGTCTTGGTATCTTGTACTTGTATGAGCCATTACGAAGGTATAGTTATTGAATTAATAAAGAATTATACACACAGTTGAACTGAACAACATATTCCTAATGTAGTTCTGCTCATTGGTAATTAAAACACGTGTAAATCAATACAATATCTGAAAAGCTGACACACTTGTGATACTGACTGATGATCAAGTGAATAATTTGGGGAAACAGGAAAAGACCAGGATATGATGAATCAAAGCAGAGTTCGATTGTGTTTTCTTTGTGTGTCTTTGACTGTGGTCTGTGCAGTTTATACACCGATCAGGCATAACATTAGCCATGAGCACTGAGAGGTGACGTGAATAACACTGATGATCATGGCACCTGTTAGTGGGTGGGATATATTAGGCAGCAAGTGAACAATTTGTCCTCAAAGTTGATGTGTTAGAAGCAGGAAAAATGGACAAGTGTAAGGATTTGAGCGAGTTTGACAAGGACCAAACTGTGATGGCTAGACGACTGGATCAGAGCATCTCCAAAACTGCAGCTCTTGTGGGGTGTTCCCGGTCTGCAGTGGTCAGTATCTATCAAAAGTGGTCCAAATAAGGAACAGTGGTGAACCGGCGACAGGGTCATGGATGGCCAATGTGCGGAGCTCCTATTTTTATATGTTTGTAATCTGAATTTTATAATTTGTTTGGTCAGAGAATGAATAGTTGATTAGTTTTCTTTAACAGCAGCTCAGTTACCAGTCTTGACTATAAAAACAATCACTTTAAATTGTATTATTAATGCTTTCATTCTAATATGTTATTGTTTCTATAGTAAGCTCACACACCAGTGAATTCATCAAATAATCCAAAGGCTAATCTTAAACAGATTGTTGTTTAACAAAGAAAAAATGATGATAATATAAGGACGGTTTTCTGTACGGAGATGTTTATTTTACATGTAATGAAGGAGTCTCCAGTGTCAGCTCTTCGTAACAAACACACACGAATATCTTCATCCGACAGTGGTCTCTGCTTTTTTGTGATATTTTCTTTTTTTGAAGTCATTTGGATAATTCTTAAATCTTAAAATATGTTTAATTGATTACAAATCATCATCAGCAATATAGCTTGATTCCTGTCATTATCTGTCCCTGTTTTTGTTTTCCATCAGTCTGCAACATGGCAACACTGCAAGAAATGTTTTACCTTTAACGTCTAACATAAATAAGCATAATGTTACAAAAGAAAGGCACTGACCCAATGATGGGGTGTTTGAAGCCCAGTTTGATGCCAGCCTCCTGCATCTCTTTCTCGAGCCACGACTGAGGACGCACCAGGTACTTGACGAACTGAGACACCCACCAGACGGAGGGATCTCCGTGCAGCCTCTGAAGCCGTGGAGCCAGATCCTCAGGGATGGCCAGAGGCAGGTAGGGGGGTCGAGGGTGAAGACTGTCCACGATGGGCAACTCCACCACCTGCACGTCCCGATCATGGTCTTCCCCTGAGGGCAAGATATGAGAGAAATTCTTAACAGACAGATAACAGACAATACACTAAAATACACACTATAACTGTCTTTTCGGGCAACCTGAGACTCCTGAGAATAGCGGCTGTTTCCTTACTTCTGGATGTCTCCTTCTTGATTTGTTCACTAATGAGATTAAAATGAATTTCAATTGTAAGTAGATTGCTGTTCTCATTACTAACAGTGCCACATGATTGCTCACTGCCAACAAAATGAATTAAATGCAATTTCATTGTTTCTTTAACTAGCTTATATGGACACCTTGCTAGGATTGCCTTGATTGTAAATATTTTCACTTTTCTATACACATTGGGTAATATCTAGTGCACTAATGAAGTATGTTATATTGTTCCTAGCTAGTTTTTAGTATTTGCTCCTTTGGTTCCACCACCTAGATATGAAAAATTAGGTACAAAGTAGGCAATTCCTGTTGGCTCTAACAAGAAAACATTTGATTTTGCAATAATTCTTAAAATTAATAATTTGAATAAGTTGATTGTGAAATCCACACCATAACATACTTTTAAAGATCTATGAAGCACTCAGCGGTCCCCAGATCCCACTTCGAGTAACTTGGCCATAGATTGTACAGAATACCCGCAATGGGCCTTATTTATCAATCTCTTAGTAAAGGCACACAGTGTGTTTGTGAGAAAATGCTTGTACAAATTAAATCTGTTTGTGTTCAGCTTGAAAAATGAGGCCTGTTGTATGTCCTCCTAGACCCGAAGCACTAGTGTGTGCTTAAATAAGCAAACTTCAGACCTTAAACAAGACTTACATTTTTTTCCTCAATAATTTTTCCTATCACTCAAGTTTGGTATGACACAGACATTTTTAATATTTTACACCATACTCCCAGGAACTTTAAAACTCGATATGGAACATAACCTGTCAGTCATTCAGAGGGGTATAGGGCTGCTACAGGATAAAAAAAAATGATTTAAAATGAAATACAGCCAGTGTAGTGATGCTACTTATTAATACTCTTTAAACAGCATGACAGTGACATTTTACTTATTTTTTTTTTTTTACATATTTCTTTAATATGAGATCTTTCATATGATTTTGTGGCATCTTTCTTTGTTTCTTTTGGCAAACGTCTTGATTGAGCTGATCAATTTTAAAATTTTTACTTGTAATGTAATCATTATTCAGTAATAACTACGTTATAACCGTGTAATAACTATGTAATAACTATTCTGCTTAGCGTACTATCATGCTGATTGTGTTGTCTCTAAAGCTGTTGGCTCTGGGTCAGGGTTTGAATTACCATCTGTTAAAAGACAAAGTAATTGTTGCATATTGAACGTGAATATTGTCTTCAATGCACAGTAGTAAGACGTTGTTTCTATTTTGCCCTGTCTCTTGGCAATAAAGTGAGTAAACATAAAAACCCACACAGTGACTGTGAAGAAAGGAAGCTCAATACATCATCCTGCTCTCATAAATGTACAATGCTGCTGACCCGTATGCTATTTAACTGCCGCGCTAATCTGCATATGCACACTCAGCTGAACAGAGCAGAGTTCATTAATTATTTGAATTACATGGAAGGAGAGAGAGAGAGAGAGAGACAGAGAGGGAGTTAAACACCCACATGCTCAAAGCATGCTGAGAGAAAGATGCTTTAGAAGTCAGTGAGTATTACATGGCAAGGTGACATTGTCTCTCATCGTTATCGTCATCTCTATCTATAGATAGAATTTCCACAAATTTCCGCTTGCTCACTTTACTGTAACAGAGAAGTGAGCTGAATTTAAGCAACATCGTCTTTATTTTATCTTTCAATTCACATAAATATAAAATACAATTTAGCTTCCACATCCAACCTTGAGTTTATTGTGAAATATAACATTTAGCATTTTTGTAACGTGCATTACAAAGCTGCAATTGAAGTGACAAAAACAGACAAAATGTGCATTTCAGCTGCTGTAATATTTACTTAAAACCCCATTCATGCTAGTTTTTTTTTCTCTGGCTTTCATTTTAATGTAACTGCAATCCCAGAATTCTGGAGTTCAGCCTGAATTTACTTGAATTTGATTCTATAAATTATTCAATTCAAAAGCATGTGGTTTTTAGTGTTTTATGGCTGCTGGCTATAGTCAGCTAGATGTCTAGGAATTATGACAGGTTAGCAAGCAAGCCAGAATACCCACAAATACCTTACAAAACTTACAGAGAACTGCCTCAATACCTCAGGGCTCAATGCTGAGCAATGGAAGTGTTTGTGTAGAGGTTCATATGTTCTCTGTACAGGTTTCCCCTGGAGCTCCAGTTTTCCACCCACATCCCATAAACCTGCCGGTAAGTGGACTGACCATTCTAAATTCCCCCTAATTGTTATTAAGCATGTGTGTGTGTGTGTGTGTGTGTCCTGCAATGCACCCAGAGTTTCTGGATCCACTGCGATGCTGACCAGGGTGAAGCAGGTAATAACGATGAATAAATCAAAAGTTTGACACCAAAATGGTAAACCACAGCTAAGCTACTAGCAGAACATCAAAACCAAGGCTTGAGTTCCATTCTGTCTCAGATTAATTTGGCAAGATGAATGAAGAAGGAAAAAGTGAAGAAAGCTTCCATACTATACTTCACTACTGAAATATAGCTTTTGAGAAATCATGCTTTTTTTTTGCTTTTGCAGATATTTTACTGATTTTATGTATGTATTCATGATTAGCGTTGGTTTATCTATATAACAAGCCTCTGAGGGATTTTCTCTTTGATTGTGTCTCTCTCTCTTTCTCTCTGTTTGCTAGGGGCAGAGGAATCGGCCTGATACTGATTAAAAAGGTTATATATACAGAGTGCCCCCTACAGAGTGTGACAGACAGACATGCAGACAGACAGACAGACAGACAGATAGATAGATAGATAGATAGATAGATAGATAGATAGATAGATAGATAGATAGATAGATGGTTGGATGGATGGATGGATGGATGAATGGGGTGGAGAAAAGGAGAGACAGAGAGAGGGTGAGGGAGAGACCTGATAGCAGAACGATTATGTCTGCAATACAAACCAAGCTGAAGTGACACAGCAGCATTTCCTTAAACAATGTTTGAAACTAAATAAATAGCGCAGCAATTCTTTAAAAAGTTCTTCTCTAAAACAAAGAGCTGACTCTGGGATCTTTTTGGGGGAATAGAAGGAGTGCTTGCCAGCCTCCATCAAAGGACCGGCTTTCAACTTATTATTATTTTTTTTAATATTCTCTGTTTTTATGTCACACTCTGAACAAACAACTTAAATAGGCTGTAAATAGCACATGATGTATAATTACACACACGTATAACTAGTTCCAGTTTCGCTCTCCCGGCAGTCGGAACAATGTGTGGCTATCGAGAACAATCAGTGCACACAATTTAAAATGTTGATTCCTCCATCCTTCCTTCCTTTGCAGATGCTGGAGTATATGCAATGACTTCATCATTCTTTATTTGGGTCAGATTTAGGATCTAGTTTACTTTGGAAATGAGGAAGAAATAAGGAAATAATAAATAAATTGCTTATTGCACCAGGCAAATACATACAAATACAAGTAATCAAATGAATAAATAAACTATAATGACAAATTATAACAAATTAAATGAACAAACAAACCTGATGTGACTTACTTGTACGGCATTTGCAAGGTGTTCTTATCCAGAGCGACATTTAATTCATTTATACAACAATTGAGGGTTAAGGGCCTTGCTCAGAGGCCCAGCAGTAACAGCTTGGTGGTCCTGGGATTTTAACTCGTTTACATTTACATTTCTGGCATACAATTTAATCTCATTTTATACAACTGAGCAGTTGAGGGTTATGGGCTTTGCTGATGGGCTCAGCATTAACATCTTGGTGGTCTTGGGATTTGAACTCATAACCTTCTGTCAGTAGTCCAACATCTGAGCTACTGCTTCCTTAACTTGTTGACTTGAGTCCAGAATTTGTAAGTGGACATAAAACAACTTACAAATCTAGCTTGACTGAAATGAGAAAAACTTAGATTTAATATATTTTTTCCTTTGTTTGTCTGCAGATTTATGCTGTCAGTCTGAATAAAGCTGGTGTGCTTTAGAAGCACAAAGTGACACTTTATAGCTAACTGGAAAGCAGTGAGTGAAATGGTTTAGATGTCCTCTGATTTGGTTAACATTCATGCAGAACTTTCTGGTAATTGCAACAGAATAAAGGCACAAATCGGAGTGTCTCCGTCTTTAAAAGCAGCCTTTTTTCTGATGTCACTCACAAGCTAATGAAACACACTTATGCTTCAAGGTAGTGAGATGCTCAGAACTTTCACTGCATAAGACATCAAATATTTAAGAGTAAAACGATCCCTTCCTGTCGGACTTACATAAGGCTTACATAAGAAATACTGATAGCCCAAAACAGAGAGAGAGAGAGAGAGAGAGAGAGATGTTTTTATCTACAGGCTGAAGTGTTTCACACATAAGTGATTCCTCCAGCAGTCTTGTTCATTAGGACACAAAGTGAGAGACATGTTCAGTGTGTCCTCTGATCTGAGTGAATAAATCAGAGCTTACTGTAAGTATGGAAGGAGATGATTGACTGATGATGGGAGTGTGTATATATCTCTAACAGAGCATTTCAGTCCATAATGAAGGTGTTATTGAGTCAATTTTTTTTTTGTTGTTGCATGAAATGATGCTTTCCCTCTCGTAATAAAGATATTATAAGTATTACAGTAGTGGGTTTCATTCTTACTAAAGATAAAAAGGAAAGTGCATGTGAAAGACAGGAGAAAATTCCAGACAGAGACTAAGAATGCCACGGTTATTTAGACATGCTGCTGAAAAACCATGTTTTTCTTGCATGTTTTTGTGCACTTTAACCAAAATGTACATATACTACTGTAGTAGCATTTATACACATCACTGTGTTACTTATTTATTATGGATTTTAAGTAGCAGATAAAATCATACTTGGTGGATAGAGTCCCAGTCATGTGCACCAAATGTTAACAACAAATTAAATGAAGTAAATTTGTAAGAGTAATGAGCTGGATGAATATCTGACAAACAAACAAACACATTGATGTGTCACAAATCTCCCACTCACTTTACCGTGTGTATTTTTTATTTTTTTATTCATCTCCTGTCTCCGCCCCTGTTTTGTCACATTACTGTGTCCTGATTAGTCTCAGTTCACTTCATGTGTGTATTTAAACTCTTGTGTGTTTATCGTTCCTTCTTTCAATCATTCATTGTTTTGATTTCTCACTTTTGATTGTTGTTCTTGCTTCTCAGTCTTCTGTGTGTTTTGGCTTTGTCTATGATAGCCTGTAATAGCCAGTTTATCACCTGACCTCTGCTTGTTTTTTGGCAGCTCAAGTGCAGTTCAAGCTCAGGAGGTAGCTCAAGTGGTTAAGGCTCTGGGTTGTTGATCAGGGTTCAAGCCCCAGCACCGGCAAGCTGCCACCGTTGGGCCCTTGAGCAAGGCCCCAAAACCCCCCTGCTCCAGGTGTCCTGCATTATGGCTGACCCTGTGCTCTGACCTCAACCCTCAAAGGATGGGATATGTGAAGAAAGAATTTCATTGTGATGTAATGTGTATACACTACTTACTTACTTTTGCCTCAAGTGTCTGAACTGTTTGCTTGTATTATTATTATTATTTTATTTTTTTTTTTTTTGTAGTAGTAGTAGTAGTATATACGACTATTCAACTCCACTTGCATCCGCCCCCTTGAGTCTTTCTTTGTGCTTTGCCAAACAGAGTGCTTTGCCAAACAGAGTTCATGACTGTGCAAAACTTTTAACTGGACTTAGAATGTACATAACTTGCATACAAATTACACCATAGTATTCCTCTGTGGAACATCCT
This sequence comes from Hemibagrus wyckioides, assembly GCF_019097595.1. Lineage (NCBI taxonomy): Eukaryota > Metazoa > Chordata > Actinopteri > Siluriformes > Bagridae > Hemibagrus > Hemibagrus wyckioides. The sequence continues at coordinate 9,048,923 of NC_080734.1, read as the reverse complement.
CATCATTAGCTTTAACTAACTGAAAGCAATGGATTACAGTATCTGTGCTGTTTACTGCTCCACTTTACTTGTCTCAGGCAATGAAGATGACCTAAATAGATCCATCAAAAGGATAAAGACAGTACAGACTGACGCCAGAGTTCTGTTACCACCTGATTTTATTTAACTTGGCTATCATCTTCTTTCTCCTTTTATTTTTTCTTGTAGCCTCCTTTTTTCTCAGCCCCCTGCCACCCTGTCCAGTGCCTTGTGGTGAATCAACTAAATATAGCCAAGGTGGGCTTTTATTCTTTGTTATTTATTTATTTATCTTTCACTCAAGTATCCACTTTATTTTTCTTACTGAAGGATCTTGTGGAGTCAGAGCCATTGGGGATTTTTACTTTCAAGTTTTGATCGTCTTATTCTTTTGTTTTGATCTTCTTTTCACATTTATCACCTCTATTTTATTCTATTTCCTTATAACCCTTTTAATTAGGCATTATCCAAAACCCTGAACAGGATTAAACACTTACTGGGAACAACTGAATGAATGAATGAATGAATGAATGAATGAATGAATGAATGAATGAATGAATGAAAGAATTATTATCATTCTGATATTGTTTTTTTGTTTTCTTTGCCCTTTACACCCTCCATCCACTCACCTGTCCAGTGTCCGGTGGATGCTCCTGTGCGCTCGGTGCAGGTGTTGCTCAGAGGTCTGAACACCGTCTCCCACCCATTAGGCGCATATCGCCAGCTGTGGGACTCGAGGACAAGTGTGCGCTCGGTGCCATAGGCAATCATGAAGCAGTAAACCACATGGTGCAGCTGGCAGCCATAACCACAGCCCTTATTAATGTTACACACCAACTTGCGAGCCTTACTGCAGTCTGGAGGATTCTGTGTAGGTGAGAGACAGGAGAGAGTCTTACTTATTCATTTAAAGAAACAGGGTTTAAAGAGATGAAATGGTTACCAGGAATCCAAGTCCAAATTGAACTGATGAGTAATTAAACAGCAAGACTGAAACAAATAAACAAATGTAAGAGAGGGGGAGGAAGAAAATGAACTGGTAATTCGAGGGAAATTACATTTAAAGATAAAGTAGTTAAATGAGCTACAAATATAATCAATCACACTTAAATAGTAAAGAGAGCAAGTGAGAGAGAGAGAGAGAGAGAGAGAGAGGGAGGCTTAATTACTTATTTAAAGATTAATTTAACATTATTACAGAGTTAAATAAAATGAAAGAGACTGATCAGTAATTAAACAGCAATCCATATAAACAAACGGAGTAGTTTGTGTTTGTTTAGTGTTTATGTTTATGTAAGTAGAAAATTCTTAATCCATAGTTATTCACTTTTTAAATGAAAAACTAAATTACCTCGTATACATGATTAAACCATGATTTTAAATACATTCACTGTTGTGTATCAAGGCTAACGTATTCCACTTTATAGCTATGAGGCCAACTCTCAATAGCTAATCACAGACAGACAGACAGACAGACAGACAGACAGGACCACAGACAGCTGCTGATGTTCTACCGGCAACCACAACTAAAGCTCTGTGAAACATAAATCAAATAAAAAGAGAGATTCTGTCCTTGGGGCCACATATGAACTTGAAAACACACCAATCGAACAATTTCTAAGTAATTAGCTGGTGCTCAGGTAAAGTTTTCCTCAACAATCCTGTCAGGTGATTCAAGTTAGCTAGCCAGATATTTCCATGCATCCATTACATACTAGTTGCTAATATAATAACCACTATATATATATATATATATATATATATATATATATATATATATATATATATATATATATATAGTTCATCATGCTAGCTATCTGGCCAGCATTACCAATGAAAATTCTAGACATTTTATGGATTGAAATAGCATAAAATGTCCTCGTTTTTAAGTTAGCTAACCAAATAGCATTTTTACTATTACTATTTTTACTAAAACCCAGATTAGATTCAGTGTTTATCACACTGGCTAGTGAACATGTTAGCAGTGAACACTGAAAGCCCTCACAGAGCTCCTGTCATGTTTACTTATGTTAGCCAGCTGACTAAGAAAATCTGTGAAAATCCAAATGAATGCCAAGGACTTGTTCTTTCCTGCAAAAAGTCTCAAATGTATGATCTTATATCCACAACACGCCATTCAAACTAACTCTCATATTCCGTCATTCTCATACTAATACATGAACTCAGACACACTTTCTTTGGTCTATGAGCTGCAAACAGACAGATGGGGCTTAGCATATTAACCAAACTACACTCTCTAATCTTTCTTTTACGGTCTGTGATATTCCCCACTGACCCACTTTACACAGCTATATGATAGTAAGAAGTTCAACCTCTAGAGCACTTTCTGCCTTCAGCCTTAGAGCAAACACCCACTGCACGCCATACATTTCACCAAAAGTGTGCATGCACATGGTCCCTTGAGCTTTCCTTCAAACATACCATAAATAAATTCTCATCTGTTTACACTTGCTGTCTGTGTCAGAGTGTTTGTGTTTACACTGTGCTTCTGGGCCAAAGCCTTCATCACAACTGGCGAGGAATTTGTTTGCACCCTTCGGACAGTGGAACATCACATCACATGAGTCACATGTCAACTCTCTATTTCAATGCAACCAACAAACATGGCCGCCATGGACTCCAACTCCCAGTGACCACCAGCGCTCCCATGTTCACAGTCACCATACTTTTAATGATGTGCATGATATATGTTTGTTTTTTACCTCGATATACTCCTTGGTTTCACTTCCTCATTGCAACCTATATGCTGTGTTCCTTTGGTCTATGACAATACTAAGCTTTTCATTGTTATTCTGTGTTGTCCTGTTTTTCGCTTGATCCTGTTAAGCTCTGACGTTCCTGTGTTACCTGTTGACCTTTGTCTGTTATTTGCACTGTGCTTTTGTCTTATGTTGCAGATTTACATTGTGCCTGTTTACCTGTCCCAATACTTTTGTCTGGCCTAATTTTGTGACTGTTCCAATACTTTTGCCTATCCTTACTTTTCTGATTTTTTGCATCCAACCCACTTGACTCTGCCTCATGACATGCACTACTAAAACATTCTACACATTCTTTTTTTTTTTTTTTTTTTAGTAATGAGAATTATAAACATTTGCTAATATGCATTTACGTCCTCTCAGAAATCATAGAAGCTGATTGATGCTAGCCTGCTGATTGTTGCTGATTGTTCCTAGCCCGCTAGCAAAATCTGTGAAACTACATCTGCATTAGAAATATAAATACATTAACTCCATACATTTGGACCTGTGAATAGTATTCACTGCAACCTCCATGACTCCATGCAGGGGAAGCGACTACATTAAAAACGCTTTTTTTCTATAATCATGTTACTGTTGTTACAGTAATAATGTAATAAATAATGTAATAAATACTGTTTTGATGAAACAGGAACGATTAGGGGATTGTGCTCTGATGACTTATTTCCTGTGTACATTTTATCTGATCACTTGCTTGCTCACAGCAAGTTAGCATTTCTAGCATTACTCAAAGCTAGCTAGCCAAATTTCTCCACAAACATTAGTTTGCCAAATTAGGCTTTACAAAACTCAGTTCTTGGATCTAGTATTTCTCTGTAACTCTCCCTTTAAACGCTATTAATGTTGGATTTTTATCAAAACAGTTCATACCGTGTGTGCCTAGCTTATTAGATTCACTTTTAAATAGTGCTGACTGGACACTATATTCATTTCGGATGGTATCCTTATCAACAAACCACCTTTCTGCATGCACAAGTTTGTAAATAAATAAAGAGTGAAGAGGAAGAGTAGGGAGGGAAGAAGATAAAGAAGAGGGAGGCATTGAAAGACAGATAAAACCCTACATTATGCAAAGAAATAGAGAGACAAGTTGGAAAAGCGAGAGATGAATTAGTTATGATAGAGAGAAGGGGGAAAAAGAGTAGGAGTGGAAGCCACTCTGAGAGGCACAGATAACACTCTACACTACTGGGAATGGAGAGACACACTAGATGAGATGAGAGATGAATTAGTAATGATTGAGGGAGAAAGAAGGAGAGAGAGAGAGAGAAATGTGGCAGGCCCTAAGCACTGCCTACAGCTATGATTAACATTGCTGGCTCTACTGCCACACACACACTCAGACACACGCGCACACACAAGCCAGCCCCTTAATTCCTAGCAGCTATTGGCTACCAATTCTGTATTAATGTATATAATACAGCGACAACACAATAATAATAATAATAATAATGTTTTTATACAAATTATTTATTTATTTATTTTCGAACCCATATTCCCAGCATGCACTTGGAGAGGACGGGGTTGTACCTGCAGGTAGGAAATCCTGTTCTGCACCAGATTGGAAAGATCCTTCGCTTCCTTTTCCCTCCAGTCACCTGCTCCATCAGCTTGGCTCAAGTAGTGAAGATCTGTCAGGATGGACCTGCATGGTAGAGTGTACAGTATATACTGTATACAGTTTGGCTGATCATCCATTAAAAATAGACATGGGAAAGGCTCCAGGTCTTTGTGGTTTTCCAATAAAGCTGTTCTTATTGATTTTGGAGCACACTTTTACTATAACATATATAAAGCCTTTGCTAACACCGTCATCAAAAACAAACTATTGTGTTGACCGTGTACGAGCAGCTGGGGTACTTTGTTTTACAGGTGCTACTCAGTGATTTTATTTTATTCTGGACTGTTCTGAACGCTTCCTTCCTCCACCTTCTGGACAACTCTGATTTTACAAGCAGATGTTCTCTCTTGTTTTGGTAAATGTTTCTTATCTGCACAATGTGTTTAATTAGTTTACTTGCAAATCACAGAGACTTTATACACATCGGTACATCACAGTATGTGGGACATTCGGGAAGAGACTTTTCTGTTGTCTCCATATTCCATATATATTGTCACCATACTGTTGACAATAAAAGCTGTTAAGGCAGAACACAGTAAATCGAGTCAATCTCTAGAGCTGTTTAAAATAGCTAATGAAATAAACAGTAAGTCCAGAGAACTAAGACAAGGTTAGATTCAACAACTTGCTTTCATAATTCAACTTTAAAACCCTCAAATGAGAAAATTCAACTAAAATTAACCTAAACTAATAAAGCTATATAATCCATACAAAAGCTAGATTACTTGATAACTTGTATAGACAAGTAAAATGTTAATTTAAAGTTAAAGTGAAAGAACAACAAACACAACAAAAACACAAACACTGCGCCCAACTATTAAAAAATCCATTTTCCTGCTAATAATAATGCTAATTTATATGTAGCATAAAAAAACGAAAACAAAAAAAAGGAATTGCAGCATGTGCAGAGGTTTTTAAATCCTACTAAGCCAGTAAATAGTAACACCCGCTTTTGTAAATATCACAGCTTGCATATCCTTTCTGTAGCCAGAAATCTTTCTTTTCTTGTTTAATGAATTTTCACCCACCTTTCCTACAACAGATCTTCTATTTCTGAGATATTCTGGGCTGTCGCACAGCATGTTTTAAATCTACAGACAGACATATTTATATTAACTGCAGGAACAGTGAGGTCCATTCTGAAAGCTTCAGCTTGCATTTCTTTAAGTAGTTTAAGGCAGAATTTGAGGTATATTTTGGATCACTGTTCTGTTCTACACAAGAAAGTCTGTTTTCAGCTTGATCCTAGAGGTTGCTGATGTTTGCTAGATTCTACTCCATGTACCTGTGACCGGCTGTGACATAACACCAACTTGTAATAGATCCCACAAACAAAGTGTTTGGCTAAAGAGTTAGGCTAATTGTTACTTCATCATTCCAAAATACCCCTGGTTTATCTAGATATTGCTTTGCACACAAAAGTAATCACATGTAAGGTTTCCTAAAGACTCTTGCAGATCGTGTGTATGCAATCAACATTTCACAGCAGAATAGTGGACCATTACTCAGGTGCCGGCTAAACTTCCTGTAGAGGTTTCCTCTTATATAAGGACTTTGCTTTGCCTTTCTGGTTCTTCCCAGAAAATTCTGGGTCTTCCAGATCTTGCGTTGACTTCAACAGATCCCCTTAACTGCCAAATCTTAAAGACATTTTAGACACTGGAAATTACGCAATGGATCAATTATGGCCTAAGAGGTCATTAAGTCCTTAGACTTCACAACTGCAAGGCTGTCCAAACTTTTGCACGTCACAATTATTATTAACTTTTTTTTAAGTTCATGAAATATGAAACAATTGTGTTTGCGTTTAGAGAAATCGTTTTCTTCTTCAAAAATCAGACAAATGTCATTAGCCCAGGGTGCACAAACTTTTGCATTCAACATACAGACAAAAGAGTTGCAGCCAGAGCAGCTTCAATTCTTGTCATAGATTCTACAAGTCTCTGTAACATTAGTAGAGGGATGATTGCCTTTCTTCACTAGATATTCGCTCATTTGCTGTTTTGATGATGGCGGAGACAGCTCTCTGACACGTCCCAACCAAATAACCCACAGTGCTGGGTTGATGTAGTGTTTGGGAAGCTCATAGTTGATTATTTGCGTCATGTTCATCCTCATCAAACCAATCAGTAAAGCCTCGTGTCATGTGGATATGGGCGGAGCCATCCAGGAAGAAACCCCTCCCATCAGGAAGGAAATCTATCCATCTTAGAATAAAGATCGATAGGATAAAGAGGATAAAGATTATCTTCATCCATCATAGGATAATCACAACCATGTACTGATTATTTTGCACTGATTTGCAGGGACATTTCCGATAAAGCAAGAAGTAACCCGCCCGAAGCATTCCTGCAAAATAAATAAACGCCCCCACAGTATAGCAAAGCCTTCATTTTTCCCTTTATCACCCATCTGTGTGCTGATCCAATTCATCATCTCGATTCTCTACATTACAACTGAGATTTCCAGTTAAAGCAACGAGCACGGTTTCTCCCACTCACATGCTCGACACACAAACACACAGCTTCTATCTATTTCTCTCTCTCACTTTCTCTCACACGCCCTCTAATCCACTGCCAGTGCATGTGGGAATAGTAGCGAGAAATCAGATTGGTGTTCTGTGTGTGTTTTTCGTGATTCCAGAAGCGCCTAACCCACACTTAACACACCTCATCACGGATTAGTTCACCTGCATGCTGAATTACAGCTCCATCTGCTCTCAGGTAAAAAGCCAATATGGCCGCCTGCTGGGGGCTTACAACCTAATTATGATTTGCCATCTTAGATTAGAAGCAGAGTGTGCTCAGAAATTCATCTCCATAAGCAAATCCTTATATTTAAAAGTGAGAGAATACAGACAGGAAGCAGGATGCCAAAACAGTACAAATTATGATTACTTTCTATAATATTATCATGGTTATGCCAGAATCAACATTGAACTACTTTACCCATCAGCCCCAACATATCACATGTCTAAGTCTCCTTATAGACTCACACCTATTACACGTAATAAGCCTTACTTAAGTTCTGTTGTGTTTCATTGCTGTTTTGTATTTACAACGTCACTCAGTGTTTTTTTTTTTTTTTTTCCGTGCATCTATAGTTTATGGTTCTTATTTTTTTTCCTGCACTTTCGACAAAAAAATCTGCTATTGCATCCACCACGTTCATTATAATCTCAGTTTAATTGCAGTGCATCTTCCCACACTTTTAAATGTTTTATCTAACGAAAATTGTCCAGTTTTCTTGCAGACTTTCATTCACAATTTAAAAATGTTCTTATTTTATTTTATTTTATTTTAATGAAATCCTGCCATGAAAACATTATCAATCTCTGTACATTTCTTGGTCATTTGCACAACTAAAGGCTACACATGCTGATGAATTCATCTGAAATAAAATATCTACTCTCTATGTAAGTAATACCACCAGCCTCTGAAAAGGATGCTAGTCTAACCTGTCATCAGCTGAGAAAAAAACCTAGGGAAATATAAATATATCCATTATCAGTGGAACCAAATTTAATTCATTTGTACTGCGACACAAATTTTCCCATAAGAAATAATGTAAATGCATTATAATCCATTCTAGCTACCCACAACTATTACCAATATTACCGATTTCCAGCAGTATAATCATATTTTTGCATATAAAAACAATGGAAACATTTAGAAAAGACATGTACATTAAGTTAAATATGAAATAAAACTAAAATAAACAAAAAATATGTGTAAAATTTGAAAACTTGCTTCGTTTGGCTTTGCTTGGCTTTCCACTGAAACAAACAAGTTTTGAAAGGCTCCCAGACGTACGCACAACTTAGCCGGCATTTGCCAATGCAAAATTCTTGAAAAAATTTCAATTCTTAAGGTGAAAATTTGTAAGAGAGGTCATTCGTATACAGAGGTTCCACTATAATGTAACAAATGAGCTAATTTGACACTTTTCTAATTAGATGGTGTTTATTTTATACGTTTATTTCTGTTGCTTATTACTGCGTACTGAAAAATTTTACAGGGGTGTTCACCCTCAATTGCAAGACTGCATGCCTTGTGTCATATTCAAGAACACTGATAGCTCAAGTATGAGATATATCATGCAGCATGAGAAGGCTGGCGTTGACTGTCATAGTTTTGTTTGTTTTTCACACTGATGAACTTGCCTGGATAGTAAAGTTAAGTTATCTGTCACACATATATTACTGCACAGTGAAATTCTTTCTTCACATATCCCATTCTTGGAGCAGGGTCAGCCATGATGCAGCACCCCTGGAGCAGAGTGGGTTGGGGGCCTTGCTCAAGGGCCCAACAATGGCAGCTTGGTGGTTCTGGGGCTTGAACCCAGATCTTCCGGTCAACAACCAGGATCACTTGAGCCACCACCACCCTACAAACTGAGATGACTGGATGCTAAACTGAAGCCAGCTATTTATTTATTTATTTATTTATTTATTTATTTATTTATTTATTTATTTATGATAATGTAATTAAGTTAATACAAGAGTAAGTACAAGAATTCAACTGTATTTTATCCATTTGTTTTGTTACAATAATCAGACCCGATCCTTTAGCTATTTCACGTTCTATGAAGCCCATTAATTAAACTTATAATCTATCATAATGAAGTTGATAATTATTCATTTTATACATTTGTAAACTCTAAACAAAATGTGCTATAGTGCCTTATAAGTTTCAGCTTAAATACACTTATTTCTTTAAAAAAAAAAAAAAAATTTAAAGGTGTACAAAATAATACCTATGTACAGAAAAGAAGTACAAGAATTTTCTAATCTTAAGCAATACATGTGTCTCCTCATCATGTTTGGAAGCAGAAATATCTTTATATGATTAATAAATATTACAGTAGGTTAATAATAACTCACAGGTCATTGTTGGTTATAAAGGCTGTGTGGTCACCATACAGCATTAGTGCTACTTACATTAAAATATGGTTATTAATCATCAAGGAATTACATACAGCATATACTAGAGCTTTATGAGGCATTCGTGTAGATCATAAAATGAATCATTGTGAAGATTTATAAGCATAATTACAATAATATGTGAATATAGGCTTTATACAGAGTAAAATATTTACAGGATCAGGTCTGACTGTCGTACAAAACACAACAAATAGATAAAATGCAGTCATTTAACATGCACACAGCTAATTATTGTTAATTATGTTAATGAAGTGTAGCAGCTGCTAGAGTGCAAAAACAACTGTATTATAATTCAGATAATACAATATTCTGTATCACTGGGATGGCGCTTTTGTGTGAATTTATACATCAGCATGCTTTTTATGATGTTTATAAGCAATATTGTGTACTCACAAATAGATTTCTCCTCTGAATACAACGGCTAATGTGTTGTAGAATCATTTCTAATGTGTTTTTACGTTTAATTCGTTCCCTTCTCAGGCCTCTGTTAAGGTTTGGAGCATCCTTTTGATAATTCCTTCAGAAATAGAGTATGTTCTCCTCTGCATTTTCTATTTACTTGTGCATATGTATATTTTTTATTTGATCAAATTTGGAGAACATGAGGAAAATGACATTAAAAATTGTGATGCTCATCTGTTTCCTCTGCTGGAGTTTGCAGAGTGAGCAGTGCTAAGATAGCAAAGGACTGTGGGATTGCCCAGCCATCTCTGAAACACTGATTACAGCTCTAATAGGGGGGCAATTACAGCACCATTTCCCATTAATCAATAAATCACCATGTGGAGAGCGAGAGAGACAGAGAGTGAGAGAGAGAGAGAGAGAGAGAGAGAGAGAGAGAGAGAGAAAGGCGAACACACCAAACATACCACATCCCCTTTACTTGCTACAAAAATTGCACAAATAGTTCCCTTCCTATTTCATTATTCTATTTCAACATCAGTTTAAATGCATTTTTAATGAATGAATCTGATTTTTATTATGGCTAATTAGCCTGAGCTTCTTGTAACAAAACAAAAAATTAAATTAATATGAATACAACGCTTAGATAGATAGATAGATAGATAGATAGATAGATAGATAGATAGATAGATAGATAGATAGATAGATAGATACTTTATTCATCCCAATGGAAAATTTACACTTAAACCCAAGACCCAATAGAAACCCAATAGATGTAATTTATTTAACAATTAATTTATTGCTTTATATATATTTTTTTCCAATAATTGTATCATTATCCTCGCCTTTGACTAAAACTACAGTTGAACTATTCACTTTAAACAAGTATTTATAGCATCCAGTGGGTGGAAGTGATCATGGCAACGGTCATGCACTGGCAACCATCAGACTGTTGAGCCGTTCCCTAGAAGAACCTAAACCTGCAAATTTTGGATTGCTAACAGACTCTTGCTAATCCTATGAATTAGGCCACTTTTAAGTTTAAGTTCTGCATTAATTCAAAGAGCAATATTCAGCATGAATAAATAATATAAGTAATAAAACTGCCAATTTCCCTCTAGTACCTCCCTGTCTGCTCCCCGCTGGTATAATATACAACGTCCTCCAGTGGAAATTGGTTCTGCCATCACTGCTGTGAATAATGATTTTTCTGGACCACCAAAATGCTGGAAATTAAAGCCAACTATAAAGTCCCTGTGTAGCGCACATAGGCGTTCTCACTCTTTATTTTGGCCTTGCTAAATATTATGTATTACATATTACATGCTACATTATTCAACCTGTTGTTCCGCATGTTTGGGCTGAGCTGTAAAAAAATGGCTTTAACTTTATTGCCTCATAAATGTAGAACTTACAAGAAGACATAAAACCTACCATGCTTCAATCACTGGTTGAATTTATGCCACTTGTAAATAATTTCGAGCGTAGCCATGTTGGAAGTAGTTTCTGTGATATTGTAATATTACATGCTACTAAATGTAAGCATATTGTAAATTACATTCTACTGCCTCTTTTTCTTTCTTATTATTTTTATTCATTCTTTTATTAATTACTAACTTAATTCTTGAAAGTAGTTTATTTATAAGCACAGTCTAGGATGAGTGACCGGGTTTTTGTGTCACGGCAAGCTGAATACCTAATACTTGGCCAGGTCACTCCTGTAAAATTTAATATGAATGAATTTTTATCTTGGTTAACTCTTTTTACCACTATACTGGTGTTCTACTCTACCAGCAGTAGGGAAATCAACTTCAATCCATCCATCCATCTATCCATCCATCAATCCATCCAAACCCACCCATCCACCCATACATCCATCAATCCATCCATCAATCCATCCAAACCCACCCATCCACCCATACATCCATCCATCCATCCATCCAAACCCACCCATGCACCCACCAACCCATTCATTCATCCACCCACCATATCCATCCATCCACCCACCATATCCATCCATCCAGACACCATATCCATCCATCCAGACACCATATCCATCCATCCGTCCATCCACCAATCCATCCATCCATCCATCCATTTTCTTTACTGCTTAACCTACTGGGTCACAGGAAACCTGGAGTTTATCTCAGGTGTCTCTCACATGACACACACACACTGAATTTATGCCACGTGTAAATAACTTCTAGTACAGCCATTTTGGAAGTTGTTTCTGTGATACTGTAATATTACATGCTTCTACATGGAACATGTAAGCATATTGTAAATTACATTCTATCACCACATTTACTTCTTATTATTAATATTAATTCTTTTTTTAACTTAGTTCCTAAAAGTAATTTATTTATAATCACAGTCTAGGAGTTGTTTTCGTGTAATGGCAAGTGACATAATGTACAGTATGTAACTGTTAATGTGACAAATAAGAATCTTGATCTTGAATCTCAAATCTTCAACACAAGACACACATATTACAAAATATTTCATTTGTTACCAATATGATGTCCTGATCTGCATAAAATGAGAAGTTTGTGTTGAGGAAAAACTATTTTTATCTGTGTTCTTGTCAGCTAGGTTCCAGTGCTACTAGAAAGCAACAAATGTTACAGAAAACTGCACTGCAATCTTAAATAGAACACACTATTATGTTTGTATTAATGCTATATCTGGCTGCGTGCTCTGAGCTGGAGCTGTATTATGTGGCAAAAACAAAAAGAGTAGGGTTTTAAAAATTGGGTTAGGTTGAAATGTTATGACAGGTTGTAATGGGAAATGAGTCATGCTTCTCTGTGTGTGTGTGTATGTATGTGTGTAAAAACCTCTGTTGGTGTCCGAGATCATGCAGAAGCGTATCGATGTGCGTCTGCAGCGCAGCTGGATCCACGTGGCTCAGCTTCTTCACCTCGCTGCGCAGAAAATACCAAAACTCCCTCACACCTCTCTCCACCTTCCTCCTGTAGTCCTCTTGCACACGACCTGGACCTACTACAGGAGGGGGTGAGCGATAGAGAAAGAGAGCAGCAATTACTATTAATTTCACACTCCATATTAAAACGCTGTTCCTTCTGAGGTCTGACGTCTTGCCCTGATTCGCTTAGTTCTTGCTTTGATTGCACGCCATGTTCCCTAATGCCATCAATTAGTCTGGAAATGTAGTGTAGTTAGGAATCTGTTTCTGTGGGTTATCGTCTGTACACAGCTGAATTCATAATGTGCTTCATAATAATCCTCCACTTCAGTGACCACATTCTTTGAAGACCCCAGTGTCATTGAGGAGTCTTTTATCTGAGCCCTGGCAGGCACAGAACTCTTCTGCCTTCATACTGTGCTTCTGACAATCTGCTTTTCCACTGCTGCTTGCTAAAAATGAACATTACAATCTTCGTTCAAAGGACATTATTCAACTTCTTGTTCCCGGTGTTAGAGCCGAGCTGGGAAAAAAAGGGTTTTAAATTTAATGCCTCATCATTGTGGAACAACTTAGAGGAACACTTCAAACTTACTGTGATTCCTTCACTGGTTGAATTTATGCCACATGTAAATAACTGAGTAACAATCAGGCTGGAAGCTGCTTCTGCAATATTTGATTGTGTATGTATTTTAATTTCTGCAATATTTATATTGTGTATGTATGTATTTTTTGTTGTTATTTTTGTTGTGTCTTCTGCTGTCTTCTTGGTCAACTTTTTACCACTACACTGGTGTTCCATTCTACCAGCGGTATAGAAATCGACTTCCATCCATCCATCCATTCTCTTCACCACTTATCCTACTGGGTCATGGGGGAACCTGGCGCCAGTCCCATGAGATTCAGGGTACAAGGCACGCTACACCCTGAACAGAATACCAGTCTATCACAGGACACAATCACACACACACTCACACATCTATTAACACAATAGGGACAATTTAGAGATGCCAATCAGCCTACAATGCCTGTCTTTGGACTGTGGGAGGAAACTGGAGTACCCTCAGGAAACCCCAGAGGCACGATAAGTACATGCAAATCAAACCCCCAACCCTGGAGGTGTGAGCCAGACATGATAACCACCAAACCATGGTGCCTCTAAGAAATCAAATTTCTAACATTTTCAATCAGTACATAAATAAATGAATTATTTTATCACCACGAGTCTGATATAAAATGAATCAAGACACTGTTGGCTTTCAGTCTGAGACATTTTGAACTTACACAGAATTTTAGTGGTTGAAGATAAACACCTTCAAATTTTAGATGCTTCTCAGAGAGCAGAAATAGGTTTATATTTCACAAATACTTTGAAGATAAAAACATTTGTTTCCTAGGAATTTATCGTCCCTGAAAGGCTAGAAACAAAACAAAGATACTTCTTAAAGCCCTGAGTGTCTACTTTTATGTGAAACCATTAACCACCAGTGTGGAGTGTGACATGAAATTCCATTTTTTGGCCTCTTATAAAAAGATTAAAGTAAAGGTTACTAACTATTTTATTCGTTTAACTGAGGACAGTGCTGTGGTAAGAGCCAACATCGCAAATCAGGCATACAGTTCCACTGGAATTGAATATTTTCTATAATCCTAAGTTATATTACAGAGTAGGATGCTGATATTGCTGGACTATGTCATCTGTAGTGAAGTAATCACTTTATCCTGGTCAGGGTCACAGAGGAGCCAGAGCATATCATTGCGTCTTATCAAAGGGTGTGAGGCAGGAATACACCCTGGATGGGATGCCAGTCTGTTACATGACACACACATTCACACCTCAAATCAATTTTGTGTAGCTAATCCACCTGCTGGTTAGCACGTTTGCCTCACATCTCCAGGGATGAGGGATGAGGACTCCTGCCATTGCCATGTGTGTGTGGACTTTGCATGCTCTCTGTATGCTTCAGGGTTTCCTCCAGGTACTCCGGTTTACTCTTCCAATACAAAGGCATGCTTTGTAGGCTGATTTATTGTTGTATATGGTGTAAAAAGAACAACAAAACAAACCAAAAAACAGCAAGAATAAATGAGCAAGGCTACAGTATGGAAGGCAAAGCGACAAACAAAACACAACAAGAGGTACACGGAAAACAGAACTGACAATAAATAGTGGTGCAAATCAAACTGTAACAAAAAACAGGAGTGAAGAATTAATGAAAGATGTGATTGAAGAAACCGTGCAGTGGCTGATGGGTAATGTAGTTAAATGCCGATTTGGCCTAACCATGACGATATGATGCTCACAGGCACGAGTGTGAGTGCTCATCTAAAATATGCCAATAGCAGGATAATCATATTGCCAATGCCAATATGATTACACAAAACTCACTTCAATGATAGTAGCGGCAATTCCGAAATGTAAAGAAAACTACTTTTAAGCTTTCCAGTTAAACAGCTACAAACCTGTGCTGGGTCGCTGTGTAGCCAGTGTGGCTGAAGGTAGTAACTCTGTTTATCTATTCAATTCAATTCGATTCAAATTTTATTTGAATAGCCATTTTAACAATGGACATTGTCTCAAAGCAGCTTTATAGAAATATAAAAATTCATAAAATTCACAATGTAAATTTCATATTTATCCTTAATGTGCAAGCCACAGGCAGCAATCAGAAGGAAAAACTCCCTGAGACGACATGAGGTAGAAACCTTGAGAGGAACCAGACCTTTCTACAGCTGTATATAGTCAAGTGGGATTGTGTAACCAGGAACTTTTAAGCAACTTATAAATCTGCGTAATTTCTGAATTCTTTACAGATTTAACGCTAATTTCTTCAATCGACACCATGAAATGTTCAATGATGGAGACCAGAGCACAAAACCAACAACTGCAACTGCAATTCAAAGCAGGCCCCATAGTCTCCATGTGGTTCTATCCATAGCAGTCTCATAGATCTCCATATCTGACACAAGATATGTAGAGATTTAACATTAAGAACCTGTTATTGCTCAGACTGCTATAGAATTCTTACTGAGATGATCTCATTACAGTGTGACAAGTAATAATCGTAAAAGGCTGCTGGAATCGTGAGGTATAAAACCGGCTTAAGACGACCTCAAGACAAAATGACTTTAGACATAGACCGAGATAAGAAAAAAAGCGGTCTTCGGAGTTGTCTCGAAAAACTACAACCGTTCCTAAAGATACTGTAGATTGTAAATGAAGTGCAGATGTCAACAGAACCACGCTGTATCTCTTCACTAGCTAACAAATTACACCAAAGCCGTCTGTCCGCTTATTTTCAGCCTGATATTGATGTCGGAAGACAAAAATCATCACGAGTAAATTCTCAGCATGCGTGTTGAGATTGCTTTTAGAATCTATAATTTGACGTGCTCATCGGCACCCGACAGCAAACTCCTGAAAGTCGAAACATTTTTTTTTATTGACATTAAATCTCGAAATCCCAAAGTGTGACTGCTGCTATGACACTCTTCCAAAATCCACCAGAAGGAGGATGGCATATGATTATGTGAAACTGACGGCGCGGCTGCAAATACGTTAGAGGCAGTTGAGAAATGTAAATGAAACACGCTTATGAGAAATAAAACCGAAAAATACCCTTAGTACCTTAAATTCACTCTGAAGGATGTGAGCCCATTTAGTGCAAGAGCCCAGATTGATGACATAAGCAGAATATAAGTCGTTTTCTTTAATCGCAGGTCAATCGTTAGAGGAACTTTTATTGCCTTGTATAGAATTTGGCCAAGATTTTATTGGGTCATCTCAAGGCGTGTGACAAATAACATTTTGCTGTATAAGCCAGCTAGAGAAGCTGTGAGGTAGTGTTAATTACTTCATTTTAATCACAGAAACACCTTCAGAAATCCACAAACACAACTAAAATACACTTTTACTGATGAGAAGAGCGATTCAGCTATAAGCATTAACATTCTCCTCCACTGGATTGACATGTTTGTCAAAACATTCGTGCCTCTTTGGTCTGGTGAACAGAATTATGGGATAATACTGAAAGGAATACATGCAGTACTGCCCTGAAACCTGAGCAAAATAAGAAGCATAGACGACCTTCCTAATGGGACAGCCTTTATCTTAGGTGAATGTTAATGCTACCCACCTTCTATCACATGTCCTGGATGAGATGGTCTTCATTTTCAGAGTTATGCTCAGTGCTAAAAACAGGACAATGTCAAGCAGACATTTAGGCTGTTTGACTGTGATGCAGGTCACCTCTCTGAGCAGTGTGGGCTAGAACATAAAGAATCAGGTATTTCCTTCCCTTCTTTTCTCTTTTCTTCTCTCCTGTCCTTTCTCTCTCTCTCTCAGGACTATGGGAGATGATATTTATAGACCAACCTTAGAGAGATGGCCATGTCCTGTCCTCTAAATTCACCAAAAAAAAACCTCTTTGTGGCAGATAGAGTGTTGGAAACATAAGCTGTCACTGGAACTATCACTTTTACTACATTTATTCATTTGGTAAATACTTTTATTTTAAGTGATATATATCTCCAGTGGAATCCGGGGTAAGCATCGAGCTCTCGTTCAGGAGTGCTACAGTGTCTCTGACAGTTCTAGGATTTAACCTCACATCCTTTTCGATCACTAGTGCAGAATCATAACCACTGACCACTGGGTCTCTCTGCTTTACCTTCTAGTACTGAGATATTTGTTAAGCCATAATATAAAGAAATGAACCCTGACATATTAATCTGATTGTTTGATCATCTGCTCATTTTTAAGTAAACAGGCTGCTCCTAAATCACACGGTTTCCATCACCCACACTGTGTCTATACAGGGAGTCGGTTAGAAAAAAGCGAGTATATTAGAGAGATATTAGATTTTTGTGTCCACATAGTCCAGAAATAATCAGATCTGTGTCATATTGAGGACGAGAAACCTGATTTGTGTCACAATGTGGATGTAGCCGTATTGTTGTCTCTCTTGTTGTGCAACTTACCATCTCCAAACACTCTCTGATAGCTGCGGATCTCTTGCTTGGCTCTGTTAAGCTGCTCCTCTAAAACACGCACCCGACCTGCAGAGACGGGTTTAACGGACTGTCCTTCAGGAATCCTGTAGGGAGGACACACACATAAAAACACACACGTTTGTAACTATCTTTGTGGGGCATTTCCGCTCACTCTTGTGTTACGACAGCTAAATAATATGCTCAGCATATACTTACTCCTAACCTTGACCTCAGAAACTAAAAACGTTCACAATGATATTTACTTCCCATATAGAGATAAAAACACACACACACACAACCAATATTATTGTGTAAAGATACAGTAATTATCTCCAGCTCTGATTTACACGTGACAGACAAGGAAACACAGTTCTTGGCATTAAAAAAAAAGATTAAAAAATAAATCTCAGAGACCAGAGAGAGAGAGAGAGAGAGAGAGAGAGAGAGAGAGAGAGAGAGAGAGAGAGAGAGAGAGAGAGAGAGAGAGAGAGAGAGATTGCAATTCAGACTTAAATTTTGGGCAATAAATTCTTCGATATCAATTTATTCCTACTGTACACTAAGACCCTTAGTGTACACTTAGACCACTTAAGCCTTAAGAGCATTAAGAGTACTCTCTAACAGAGGCATGACTAGCTCAGAAAAGCCATCCACACACACAATCTCATGTTCATGCTTAAGATTTACTCCTAGGATAAACTCCTACTCCTTGCTAATTGTTGAGAACATAGTTTTATTTCCAGCTTTTAACATTTGTAATTCACGCACACTTTTGAGACAAGTTTCAAGAGTAAGCCTCAAGGAGAGTTCACACATACGTCACAGCTAGCAGAGATCCTTCGGTTTCAAAGAGAGCTGCTGACTACCTGTGACATGAGTGACAGCAAACAAATATGGGCATTCAGTGATACAGCATGGTTGACAAAAGGATAAAATTTATGCAAACTTTATGCAAATATGGAGCGACTCGGTGCAGTGACTACCAATGGGAATGCAGACAGTAGAGCGCATGCGATCCGTGGTAAAGAACACACACTGCTTCTCCTTCATCTCGTGCGATATACACTGCCGAGTTTTATTTAGAAAAACTAAACCTCCTTCCATGTTTGAGCTCCAGGAGCTACTCCCTTGATAACTTAAACCTTAATAAGACAGACAGCTATAGTATTAAAGCTTAAACCTTAAAACCTTTGTGAGTGCATATATTTTGTCTGCATCAAGTTGCTTTTTGTGCTGCAAGGGTTTAGATGTGTACATGTGGTCCTGAAAGAGGGGGAAATAAAAGAGAGACCCGAAAGAACAGATAGGAAAGGGACAGAGAGAAGGAGAGACAGTAATATCTGCTGCAGTGCATTTAGTAAATGTCTGTTTGAGCCGTTAATCAGTAATTACACTCTGAATGTTTCTGCTTTTACACACACACACACTCACTCACAGTGAGAGAGAGAGAGAGAGAGAGAGAGAGAGCAAAAACAGGCACTAATGAGTGTTCAGGAGTCTTTTCAGGCTCAAGTAGGGAATAAACCATTAACCAAGCCTGTTAATTCATTCTCTCTCAAACTGCCTTAATGCACAGGAACACACTCTCTCACACTCTCACACACACAGTCCCAACATCCTGCTAACACCAATTACTCAACCCTTCCACCCTTCAGCTCCACTGGAGAAAGCAAGCTTCAAAAGTCTGAAACATCTTCTAAAAACACAAACTACCGAGTGTCCACTGCACTACTGGGTGTCCGTCAACAGTATCATAAACACACACACACACAGTAACACATCAGTGAACACATCAGCAGATTATGTGTCAGCGCTTTGTTTCTAGTACAGTTGCTGATATAACAGAACAACAGTATTTGTTTCTCCTCATTTAACAGCCTGAGAAAGATAAAAAGCCCTGCTAAGTATTGACTTTTGCAAAATATATATATATATTTCACTTGATATGTTTGCGTCATGATCCAACTGCTTCATATATTTCATGCTGGCTTGACACAGCTCCATGCTGTTAAACGTAATGTGTGCTAATCATCATCCTGAACCCTGCAGCTTGCTAAACAACAACCAAAGACGTATTTTGGGAATCAATAGAAATTATTTTTACTAGTTGGATAAATGAACTTGGGCCACAGATATAGGAACATGCAGTGAGGTTCAGCACAATGCTCATATAGAGGATCATATTTTATATAACTCTACTGCTAATACAGTGAGCAGGCAGCTTGCATTTACACACATGGCAAACATATATAATGTCCTTTGCACGTTAAGCATCAACCAGAACAAGAAGTGGTAAAAGAACGAAATTTTTGTGCAAATCTGTTTGAAAAAAAAAAAAAAAGGCTAAAAGCACAGCTTTAAATTTTCATTTCATGTTAAAAATGCAGAATAAAAAAATAAAATAAAAATAAATTGACAAAATGTGAAAACAAAAGTTTTGAAACTTTATTTTGATTAAATGGGCAGATTTACAGGAATATAAAAATTTAAAATTTTTATTTAAAATTTTATGGACATTTTTCCCATAGAAAAATATCTGTTTCATATCACAAAGTGATTCTACTTCCTGATAATAAATTAGTGTTTCTATCACCCAGCAATCGAACACTGTGTGGAAAACATTAAACTCATCATTAACTAAGCAAGGAATTAAACAAGAGGAGGCACGCAGTCCGAAAATAATTAGTAATAAATAAACGCTACCATATCCCAAATGCTTTATGTCTCTTATTCCACAGCAATTTACCAACCATTACAAGAGACAAGATAGTTCCTAGTATAACTTACAGCAGCTATACATACTGAATCCCTCACCAGCCTCAAATTTATTCTCTCTCTTAATAAGTTAATAAGACAATAAAACGCTCGCAATGTTGTAAAGACTCTCCTGTGGCTGGGGATTTATTTACTGTTATAAACCGTTGACACTGGAGATTCCTTCCATAAATTTTAGTATCTCCTTTAAAGAAGGCTTTATTGTATCAGTAATAAATTATTATTGGTTAAATGACATGCTTTTAATTAGTTTTTATTAGCCGTAGTGTAACAAGGGAAGAGGTGTAAGGAGCCATTTGTAAAAAAAAAAAAAAATCTTTTTTAAAAAACATGCAGTCTACAATCCATGAGTGGAATCTGATCAATGATTGAAAATGAATCCAAAATCAAAGCACAATTAAAGAGATATCCACGAGTTAAAGTCAAAGGCAAAGTAAGAATGTAAGGTACAATGTAGCGTGCCTTGTGGTTAGTCAGATTTAAGAATTTATTTATTACGCAAAAATATTCTCTCGGCAAAATATGATTTTATTGCTTATGGTAAACTTTTATAATTACTACATTTAGTGAGTGTGATCAATTTCTGTACTATTAAAATAAACCATGTATAGTATTGCACATCTGCCTCATACCTCCAAGGTTGGTGGATTAATTCCTGCCCCTGCCATTTGTATATGGATTTTGCATGTTCTCCCAGTGCCTCAGAGGTTTCCACTGGGTACTCTAGTTTTCTTCCCCAGTCTAAAAACAAGTGTTGTAGGCTGATTGCCACCTCTGAGTTGTCCGTAGTATATGTGTGTGATTGTGCCTTACGATGGACTGTTATCCTGTCATGGGTGTACCCTGCCTTGTATTGCATTTAGGTGCTTGAAACATGCATGGTAGAATAGTGCAGTGTGAATATGTCTGCTGCAAAACACCAGCAACGTGGGTCTGAGTCTCAGCTCAGGTGTGAATTCAGTCCATGATTTCATTCAGTGCTTTTAAATTAAATAAGCTGAAATCATGTTGGACGTAAAAAAAAAAATCGTGTTGATGTTACTCAATTCAATCATGAGGAACTAATTTATACACCGATCAGCCATAACATAATGAGCAGTGAGAGGTGAAGTGAATAACACTGATGATCTCCTCATCATGGCACCTGTTAGTGGGTGGGATATATTAGGCAGCAAGTGAACATTTTGTCCTCAAAGCTGATGAGTTAAAGCAGGAAAAATGAGAGTTTGACAAGGGCCAAATTGTGATGGCTAGACGACTGGATCAGAGCATCTCCAAAACTGCAGCTCTTGTGGGGTGTTCCTGGTCTGCAGTGGTCAGTATCTATCAAAAGTGGTCCAAGGAAGGAACAGTGGTGAACCGGTGACAGGGTCATGGACGGTCAAGGCTCATTGATGCACGTGGGGAGAGAAGGCTGGCCCGTGTGATCCGATTCAACAGGCGAGGTAGTGTTGCTCAAATTGCTGAAGGAGTTAATGCTGGTTCTGATAGAAAGGGGTTAGAATACACAGTGCATGACGGGTCAGGGCTGTTTTGGCAGCAAAAGGGAAACCAACACAGTTTTAGGCCATAATGTTATGCCTGATCGGTGTACGTCTGAATAAAGTAAATTCAACTTTGCTTGAATTTCCAATGTGGAAAGAATTTGCAATTGGTGAATGCCCATGAGCAATTTCTATAGGAAACAACCAGGAAGTGTCCTGTGTGATACACACTAGAAGTCCAAAGAACGTGGACCTCTGTTGGCGTGGAGTGGAACTGTCCTGAGAGTCTTTTACACTTAGATCAAATGTCCTCACTGCAAGTTCCTGTGAATGAGTTGTTACTATAGAAACTAGAACATATTCGAACAGGTGCTTTAATATAAACTGGTGATTTGTCTTGAACCCGGCACGACTGTCAGAGCTGCGGTTATAGAAAATCACTCACCACCTTCCGATCAATCAGATCCATGATATTCGACAGTGCTGCATTAAAAGGCTACAAGTGGACATGTGACGTGGAATACAAATGAACATCCTGATATGTGACATTAAAGACATCGGCAGAGGATAAAGACTACAGCTACATAAAGTATTTATGAGACTGATCTTTTTTTAGCCCTGATATGAATTTGTTCAAAGGAAAGACATGCAGTATTTACACACACACACACACACACACACACACACACACGTACTTATGCTAGAACTTCTAGAGAGTTCATGTTAAAATCCAGTCAGCTAACATGAAGAACCTGCTGCTTATACATATGTATGTGGACTGTATGATCTGATAACACTACCGAGCACACAACACACACACACACAACACACACACGGAGCACTTCAAAGTGAGCGCATGGCTCTTCTCTTTAACACACATATAAATGGAAATGCAAAAGTGCCTTAGGATTGTGGGAATAAAGCAGGGCTGTATGACCACGTTATTACATCGGAGTAGAGTGCTTAGGAATGCCCAGGCCACAGTGTGTGTGTGAGAGAGAGAGAGAGAGAGAGAGAGGGAGGGAAAGAGCTGATGCAGCTAAATGCCCGGACAGAGGGAATGAGTTTGAGCCACAGCCTGACCTCGTTTAAGGCTTCATTTCATCAAAACACAGTTAAGATGTTAAGATGGACTGTCCCTTCCTGGAGAAGGCTGCCTAGGTAGGCACTTTTACATAGCACTTCTGCCCCTAAGATAAAATCTGTCCATATTTGATGGCAGCATGAGGACAGCTGTCTTCCAAAAGTTCTTATGCTGGACAAATTTAAAGGAGCATGTGTCACCCGGCTTCTCATGGAAGACAATCCTGTTATTCTGTTTACTAAACATTCAGAAAAGTGTTCACATTTCTGCTGAACAGTAGATTGCAGTTACATCTATCTATCTATCTATCTATCTATCTATCTATCTATCTATCTATCTATCTATCTATCTATCTATCTATCTATCTATCTATCTATCCATCCATCCATCCATCCATCCATCCATCCATCCATCCATCCATCAGTCTGTCCATTCAACTATCTATCTATCTATCTATCTATCTATCTATCTATCTATCTATCTATCTATCTATCTATCTATCTAAAATATATAAACTGAACTATGATAGCTGTCTGTCCTTTTCTTTTTATGGATATGCTCCATTTTTCATCAGGTGCATATGACCAGTTCTGATTTTAATAATAATAATAATAATAATAATTTTTCATTAAGAGTTCCTTACATTAATTTCCATCTTTGGCTAAGCGGTACGTTCAAACTCACATGTGCTTGGAGTGTGTGTAAAAAGTCAGGCATAACATTTTAACAACCTGAAAAATGCTTTACTTTCAGGTAAATAATCAAAAGTGAAAATCTTCAGCGCAGTAAGAAGTCGTAGAGCAGTATGTAGGTACAACACTGAAAATCACAGTTACACATGTGGGGAGCTGAGACAGACTATGGGGATTAGTGTAAAATGTGTGAACTGTATGTTTCACCTCTCTAGTGTCTTTTTTCCTTGGATCTGAATACTTTTTGGGCTCACCAAGAAAACATCTGCATAAATTAGGGTACATTTTGTATGGATTGTATGAGGGGGCAGGTCGTAGGCACATGATCCATAAATAAGTTTGTTTCACACATTTATTATTTGTGCTCGAACCACCTTATATATCATGTAGCGTAATCTGTTGTGTTCTCTCTCTCTCTCTCTCTCTCTCTCTCCGTCAGAGGTCAGTATAAGATGTGGTTATGATCAGAGCTGCTCTCTCTCCATGTCATTCCCTTGTGGCTTGTCTCATCCATCTCTTCTTGCCCCCCTCCCCCCCATTCCCTACACCCTCTTTCCTCTCCCTTGACATCTCCTCAATCTCTTCACTCTTCATCCATCACTCTGTCCCGTCTTCTGCATTTAAACACACGCTCAATCCGCAGGTCTCACACACTTCCACACTTCCACACTCCAGCCAAGGTCTTTGCACTGAACGCTGAACACACTATGATCTTTCCCCCTTTCAGTCATCTGAAGTGCCTTAGGGCCCTCACTACACTCAGTGACTTACAGCCTCTCTCATCGTAGTGGTAAATATTTAAAATGCCTCTGTATGAATATGGTTAGTCGACAGTATAAATCGAGTGTACGGATTTGAAACATTTAAAAGAATGTGTTTTTAATGCCTAAGAAACTTCTAAATGATCCAGAAACACCTCTATACTTTCACTCTCATAAATAACAAAGGATCAAATTTGAATATGCAAATTGGGAACGCCCTCCATTTCAACCTCCTGCCATCTCATCCCCTACTGCTAATTTAGAAATCTTGCCACACAGATTAAAAGTGGCTAAAAAAAATTCCAATTCCTCTGCAATCATCCTCTAACAACCTGACAACACAAACCACCACATTGTCCATTGTATTGCTTTTGTCTTATTTTGCTGCTATTATACACAGTAATGCATCTCATCCCTTCTGTGTCCCACAGCATTCCCCTGCCACTCATGATCACACGTGATGTGGAAACTAACAACATCATCAACGACTACAACATACGTACAGGTTGCATTACTTCCTGAACAAACGCAGACCTGAGATGTATGTTTCATCCATATTCACAGGAATCGTGTCACAGTTCCAGCGCTCAGAAATAAGAACTCTACTGGTAACTCTACAGATTTCTCGGGTTCAGTTTCTGCGGTGAACTTCCTAGTTTGCTTCACAGCTTTCACATTACCAATTTTTCATGAGACTCTTCGCTTTCATTTATTTGCGACATATATCCAAGAAGCTATTTGTATTTTGAAAATTTTTTATCAGTACTCTGATGTTCCAATAAACTGACTTATCGGACCATTTTCAGTCAGTATAAACGAATTATTTTATTGCTACAAACCTTATATAAAATAGGTCACAACACTTTCAGTGAGAGACCAGTGTTTTTCCCTCTGTTGGGATATCCTTACAAACCTTATACTTATAAACAAGCACTTGGGGCATCTTAGACAGCAGAAATGGGTTTGATATCACTTACACCGATCTGGCATAACATCAGGCGGACAGGTGAAGTGAATAACACTCCTCATCATGGCACCTGTTAGTGGGTGGGATATATTAGGCAGCAAGTTTTTGATGAAGGACCAAATTGTGATAGCTAGACCACTGGACCAGAGCATTTCCAATACTGCAGCTCTTGTGGGGTGTTCCCGGTCTGCAGTGGTCAGTATCTATCAAAAGTGGTCCAAGGAAGGAACAGTGGTGAACCGGTGACAGGGTATTGGGTGGCTAAGGCTCATTGATGTACGTGGGGAGTGAAGGCTGGTCCAGGTGATCCGATCCAACAGACGAGCTACTGATGCTCAGATTGCTGAAGAAGTTAATGCTGGTTCTGATAGAAAGCTGTCAGAATGTCACTGCTGTTTTGGCAGCAAAAGGGGGACCAACACAATATTAGGCAGGTGGTCATAATGTTATGCCTGGTCAGTGTATTTGACATATCATTTACTGAAGAAAGGGGGAATTCCACTGTGCTGTAATGTTTGTGTGGCGATAGTAAAGGCTTCTATCTATCTTTTGTTATCTGTATATGCCAAAGTTTGTCGAATTGGGGTCCAGGGACTCTAGTGAGTCATAGATTACGGTTCGGCAGTTTTTGGGGATGTGGTCGTGTAGGGGTTAAGACATTGGAATATAGATCATAAGGTTGTGAGTTTGAACCTCAGATCCACCAAGCTGACACTGCTGGGCCCATATACCTCAATTGCTCAGCTGTATAAAATATGATAAAATTGTAGGTTGCTCTGGATAAGGGTGTCTACTATGTAATGCAAATGTAATGTAATGTAATGGTAGTTACTGATCAGAAGGTTGGGAGTTTAAATCTCACATACACCAGACTGCCACTACTGGGTCCTTGAGCAAAAGTTGCTTAGAATAAGGGTAACTGCCAAAAGGCATAAAACTTATGTAGACTTTTTTCCCCATGTATATATTGCCCCTAGTAGGCTAGGAAAAACAGAAATACTTATGAAGAACTACAAATTCTTGAGTGTCTACTTTCAAAGGAGCCATTAACCACCAGTAGGAGTCTGACATGGTTCAGAAAAAAAGAAATTCAATGCTGAACAAATCTGCAAAGCAAAACACATGCAAATTTTGGCTTCTAGTAAAAAAAAAAAAAAAAAGAGTTAATCACAATTTAGAAAAGTCCAGTGATCCTCATTATTAGAAGAGTGTGGGGGCGTCAGGTCCCATAATGATTAACAGTGGCATCTCGACAGCACCGTAAACAATCTGATAATGACTGTTGTGGAAATTAAGCGAGAAATTATGAAGTTTACACATTAGCTTTTGTTTCAAACATGATAGATAGAGGCTGCCAGTTAAAGGTGTAATGGGGGTGTGATTATTCTTTGGGAGTGAACAGATAAAGTGTTCTAAACAGGTACCCTATCTGGTTAAGATTAAACAGTATGCATAGGGACTAGAATCCCAAAAGATGAAGGAAAAAAAGTCTGTGCATGTTCCTTACACTTGTTCTCTAGGACATTTAGGATATACGTGGAACTTCTGTCAACTGGTCATGCAGAATATGTTTTCCTCTACATGTAAAGACTGTGTTCATATCTGGTAATGAAGAGTAGCCATTCTGGCTGGACACAAGAAACAGCACAGAGATTCACCAGTGTTATGAATGGACTTTTAGTCTTATTTTTAATGCTTCAATTTAGGGCACTAGATTTAATTCATAGAAAAGAGAAGCCATTCAATTTAGTTCAGTACTACAAACAGTCACGGACAGATCTCTACTTGAGATCTAGACTTATATAGTGCCAGATTCACAGATCCTGAGATTTCTACGTCTGTTTTTTCCCCCTCAGTGTATTCCAGTTTGGCACTGGGAACTGAAAACAGATACAGACATTTGGAGCACTAACCAGACAACAGACACAGACAGTGGCATCGCATTACACCTTCTATTGGACATATGTATTACTAAGGAGGATGGCACTGGCACAAATAAGGCACCACTTTGCTTTATAGATGCTTCTAAAATAGAATAGTCTACCAGATTAAAAAAGCTGAACAGACACTAAACATTTATTTTTTTTGCCTGGCTGAGTAGTTTTGCCTAATGAACAGATGGAAAGAAGAAAAAATAATAATAAGACAGACCCAAGAAGCATTTGGCAAGACGCTGGAATAAATGATCCAACTGTGTGTAATTGTAGATAAAGTGAAATAGATTGTATACTTGCATACTTTATAGTAGAACAGAAGGGAGCCCTTCACTATACTAGGATCACAGCGTACCAGTTGTTTGTCTAAGGCTATTGCCTCATGCATAATTCTTCACTTGAGATGGAGCCAGAAAGACAGAGAGAGAGAGAGAAAGAGAGAGAGAAAGAGAGAGACACAGACAGGCAAACCGATCACTATATACAACATAATATCATAAAGTACACTGTAATATACAGTATAATGTACTACAGTAACTTTAGACCTTTCACCCTATCAGCACTGTTCTGCAGTGTGTATGTGTGTGGGTGTGTGTGTGTGTGTGAGAGAGAGAGAGAGAGAGAGAGAGAGGGAGGGAAGAAAGTCGACGGCTTAAAGATGACGGACAGCTGGCTAACAGCTTCCATTATGCCTCGTAACACTCTGATAGGGGAGATGTACACTCAAGCTCCTCAGTGGGGTGTGTGTGTGTGTGTGTGTGCATGCTCTGTTTAACTACATAAGGGCAGTTGGAGGACAAAAATGTCTTGTTCTCAGCACAGATTTAGAGCTTAGCTTCAAAACCCAAAGCCTAGATGTTTCAATTGGTTTATTGTGTGAGGTATAGGTAACCATACTGGTCGATACATGTTTAAGCCAATGGAACATTATCTATATAGCTACTGCCATGCTCACCACACACTTAGACCTAACATCTAATCTTAAACTCCTTCTTAGCTGTTTGTAAGTCAGTTGTTACCAAGCAATCATTACAGACATCATTCACTTTATAAGTGCATCAGACTAGGTCAGTGGTGGATATAGTTGTAATCCTTTTAATAATGAATGCAAATCAATAGACTCAGAGTCAGAAACAGGCTTAAAGTCATAACCGAAACAAATTAGGCCAAAGGACAAAAACAGAAAAAAGCTTTAGCCATAAAGAGAAAAATGCTCATTGTAAACACTGGCCCTCAGTTCTGAATGTTTTAGTAAAGTTGGTTGCATAAGTCAAACCAGGCTAAACATTTGCCAGAATTTAGGTCTAAATCAATAAAAAATGATAGCAGCAGGATAACAGCCATTTCAAAAGCATAAAATCTGCAGCCAAATTACAGAAAAGGTGATCTGAGTGTGAAGTCAGGTGAAGTGAGGTGTACGGTTTGATGTAAAGCAGAGAAAAAAAACCCTACCGTGACAAGATGATCATGAACGCCAATCACCTCACACTGAGAAACTGCAGTGTTTATCTCATGCACCTGTGCACTCTCGCTGATGCCGTGCAGGAAAAACAGGAGAGCGTGTGTCATAAGAAAGCCAGCTTTGGCATGCGGCACACTAGGCATTATACTGCACAATGCAGCAGGAGACATACAGAGCAGAGGTTTATCACTCGTTCACGGTGCTGGCTTATAGTCACTTATACGCCATCTACACTACTGTACTGTACATCATCCAGCATTACTTCTTAACTGTACGACTAGTCCTATTTGTCTTCATTTATGGATATGTATTATCAGCACTTTGGAGTCACACAACTGATGCCACACCTTAAAATGGTGCAATAATAAATAAATTAAATACTTGAATTTTACGCTTATACCCCTGAAAACTGAAGCTTGAAACCCAAACGTATAAAAGTATTCACACAAATCAATCCACATCAAAAGCATCATGACGGTTAAAGGCTGGGATTGCCAAAATGATATGAAATCGGAATATATGCATATAGGTTGCATTCATGGTTAGCACGTGGTTAGCACGTTCGCCTCACACCTCCAGTGTCCTGGGTTTGAGTCTCGTTCCTGCTCACTGTGTGTGTGGAGTTTGCATGTTCTCCCCGTGCTTGGTGGGTTTCCTCCGGGTGCTTCGGTTTCCTCCCACAGTCCAAAGACATGCTACTAGGCTGATTGGAGTCTCTAAATTGCCCGTAGTGTGTGATTGCGTGAGTGAATGAGTGTGTGTGTGCCTTGAGATAGGTTGGCACTCCGTCCAGGGTGTATCCTGCCTTGAAGGTTGCATTCATTCATTAGGTTTACCTAGAATGGGATGTGGTAGCTTATTGGTTAAGGTGTTGGACTACTGATCAGAAGGTTGTGAGTTTGAATCCCAAATCTACCAAGCTGCCCCTGATCAAGACCCTTAATTGCTCAGTTGAGATAAATTGTAAGGTGCTCTGGATAAGGGCATCTGCCAAATACCAGAAATGTAAATGGAGAACTGTGTTTCTCCTGAATTCTCAATTCTGCTTGGTCAGATGGTGTTGATGAATTTTCTAGAACAGCAGTTCTAACAATATGGTTATATTAACAGCATCATTTCTATAGTGACAACTTACTCTAGAACTTTTTAAAAACAGATTATAAACATATACGGTGAGGTTTTCTAGGAGGAAGGAGTCTCCAGTGTCAAGGCTTTGTAAAAGTCAGAGGTAAAGCTATAGCATCAAGTCTTCCAGCAGAGCAAATACAGAACGCAGAGACTGTGTCCAGTAGATTATTGGTAATACGACATGCTGTATATTTAGTTTGGAATGGAATTAGGTAGGTTTTAACAGGAAATAACTAGTTTTGTAAATGTTCCACAATATTAAACGTAGAAACCAATAAAATATACAATTCATTCTGTAAATAAAAATTGTTAGCAACAGTAAATTGTTTTGGGACACGCTGTTACTGGGAAATAAAAAAAATGCTCCACTGTGTTTTATTACTTTCTGAAGATAAGGATTTTAGTGGAACTTTGTTTTCAGCTAAAAGTTCAGGTTTTTAAATCAATATAAATAAATTATGGATTTATTTTTGGTAATTACAAAAGCTTGTATGTAAATAACTTAAGAAAGAACAAAATCAGCATAAGAGTCCACGATGTAACAGAGCAACCCAACTCTAAATAAACCCTCCCCATACACACACATACACACACACACACACACACACAAAGGCTACTTCCACATTAATCTGGACAGAAAAAAAAAAACCCTCAATTGTTCTGTCTACACTGGCTTTTTCCCAAAAATTGCTTGTCCATGCTAAAACGTCTGAAATGCTTACGTCACTATACTGCATATGCCTAAATTTGGTAGAAACACAACAACACTGTCCTTCATCTTGTTTGTTTTGAGTTGAATGGGTCACATGACTGTGTCACATGACTAAAAATACATCACTGTTTTTGTATATCTCTGTTCTCAGTGTGAATGGATGGCCAAAACCTAGAGAAATTGCAACTCACACACACACACACTTACTTACCTTAGGGCCTGTGCCATACGCCGCAGCTCGTGGTTCTGCTGTTTGAGACGCTCCAGTTTGGTGAGGATGTTGGCGAGCTCTCTGCGTGTGTGTGTCGTTTCGTGTGTGTGTTGGCTCTCACGGACCAGGTGACCGCCCATAAAGAAAAGCAGCATCGCCCAGGCCAACAGCACCAGTGCCACCCAGCGCCAGGACGTTGTCCACAAACGCATGTTGTCCCTTGTCCTCGTCCACTTTAATCACAGCACTAAGACATAATGGAGGAGTCAGGGATGGTAGTGTTTTTTTGCGATTTTCTTGTTTGCTTGTTTGTCCATCCACGTCCACTCTGATCAGTACAGGGGCATTGCCCAGGGAGGAGGTAGGACAAGTCTGCTTTGTGAGCAAGTTTTCTCTTTTATCTCGCCTGTTTGTCTGTTCCTGTGCACTTTAATCACAATGAGGACGGAAGCAAAGACAAAGACAATATGAGAAAGTAAAGTGTTGGTTTTGTTGCCATTTCTTCATTGGTTCATTTGTCCAAATTTGCCGACTTTATTACCACGTGCGCATCATGGAGGCAATAAATCCCGAGGTTAGGAATGACGAACCGCTATTGGGCAGGCATTTGTCTCATTACATGTCGTTTTTGGTTGATTTGTGCTGAAGGAGCATTTGTTTTTCGTCCTCATCCGTGTTAATGGGGACATCACAGAGATAATAAAGTAGACTAGGGACGAGTCATGCTGCTAATTTTCTGTTGTTTCATTTTGTGCCTGTAATTTGATCACCATGGGGACAATCTCGGAGTTAACAGCTGTGAAGTGGGTTGATATTTTGTTTTTATCTTTTTTGGTAATTTTTTATTGTTATTTGTTTTTTTTTCCCCTTCTTTTTACCAAAATTGTGAGATCATGGGGAATAAAAGATGATTAGGGACAAGTCATGCTTTAACTTGCATCTGTTTTATCATCATCATTATTGTTAAAATTATTATTATTAGCAGTAGCAATATTAAATGCTGTTGGTCTTTGTTTCTCAGAAGACCTGATTGGTCTTGTTTATTCAATATGGGATCATCATGGATGAAGACGGATATGTCATTGGTTGTCCGTTGTGTTAGGTTCTGCTATTCATCCATGTCTACTTTAATTACCTGATGGACATAATACATGAAACAACTGTTGTTTTTTGCTGCTGTTTCTTTTTTGAGTCACTATATCTCTCTTTTTTAGAGGCAACTGTCCCAGTTTCTTTCTTGTCTGTCCTCTGATACGATCGTCTCGACATGGGTCACCATGACGCCACTTGTAAAGTAGATTAGGGAAGAGGAAGTGTTAGATTTTGCTGTTTTGCCTTTATTTGTTATTGGATTGTCCTTCTGTGTCCACTTTAATCAGCATGGCATGAGACACTAGAACGTCAAGGGTGAGTCAGGGACGATGCTGTGACATGCTGCTTTTTTGCTGTTTGGTCCAGCAGATTTGTGTTGAGAGATTATTGCTGTTTTGTTCATTAAATGGCTAAAGTAGATCAGAGCACCAGGTGTGGAGATGAAGGTGGAGATGGAAATGATGTCTGCTTTGCCAGTCTCTTCCCTGCTTTCCTTCTTCTCAGCTCACTTGCACACTTTGGTTCCGATCGGTGTCTCCTGAACGGAGAGATGCTGCATCTCTGAGTCAGAATTCCTGTCCAAACACAGAGTGAGACAAATGTGTTATTGATCAATAAATAAAACATCATGTAATAAATACAAATTGACTGAATGAGCACCTTGCACCATGTGTCTGTCTTTCGTTCTCTCTCTTCCTCTGTAGCATTTGTATCTCACCCGCTTTTACCATTTCTCTCCTTCACACTACTTTCTTTCTTTCTTCTTTCTGTATCTGTCACTTGTATTCTGACAATTCTCCTCAGTTCTACCCACCTCCTACCAATTTGTTGATACTGCTAGCAGAGAAAATACAACACTGGACCTTTTGTTTGCAAATGTAAGGAATAGATACAGTGCTAGCGCCCTTCCTACCAGTGGTAGCTCAGACCACAATCTGATCCTGTTAACAACCGAATATGTTCCTGTCGTTCAGAGGCAACAACAATGGTGAGACACAGGAAGTTATTGAGGCACTGCAAGAGTACATGAGCTGGAACGACTATGCTAGGGTTCATGGCAGATTACCTTCAGTGGGCCGTGGTAGCTCAAGTGGTTGTTGATTGGAAGATTAGGGTTCAAGCCCCAGCACTGACAAGCTGCCACTGGTGTACCCCTGAACAAGGTCCTTAACTCTCTCTTCTCCAGCGGTGCTGCATCATGGCTGACACTGTATTCTGACCCCAACTTCCAAAGTTGGGACATGTGAAGAAAGAATTTCACTGTGCTGTAATGTATATGTGACAAAAATAAAGGCTTTTTCTTTCTTCTTTGGTGTTAATAAGACTCTACCAGTCAGCACTGCACAATGTTTCTCTAGTAACAAGCCCTGGATCACCGGACTTGACTGGAAGGAGTTATTGAATAATCAGGAAAGCTGAGGTGTGGTAGGGGATGTGGTAGCTTAGTGGCTAAGGTGTTGGACTACTGATTGGAAGGTTGTGCGTTCGGTCCACCAAGCAGCCACTGCTAGGCCCCTGTGCAAGGTTCTTAAACCTCAAATGCTCAGTTGTATCAAATGAGATAAAATGTAAGTTGCTCTATAAGGGTGTCTGCCAAATGCCAGAAATGTAAATGTAGGTGTGTGCAAAGGGAATTAAGATTAAGGCTAATGAAAAAGAAAGACTACTTTGATGGAGCTTCAGGAAAAGGAAACGCAGGAGATTTGTGGTCTTATATGAGGCAGATCACTGGTTTCAAGATGGGCCATCAACAAGCCTGGTCAGGGCTAATGAGCTGAATTTGTTTTTCAATAGATTCAGCTCAGTCCCAGCAGCTGTTCCACCCCTATTAAACTCACCAGATTGGACGACAAACGGTGACTCAGTCTACAAGATGGGTATGCACAGACTCTACTTCCTGAGGAAACTCAGATCCTTCTGTGTATGTACCAAATTGCTGGAGAGCATCTACCAGTCTGTGGTTGCAAGTACAAGATTCTTTGCTGTAATCAGTTGGGGGAGTAGCATCAGAGCCAAGAAGCTGAATAAGCTAATCAGGAAAGCTGGCTCTGTTCTAGGCTGCAAACTGCTCACCCTAGAGGTGGTGGTTGGAAGGCAGATGGTGGATAAATTGAGAGGATCATGGACAATAGTAAACACTTCCATCATGCCAAACTGGCCTAACAGCTGAGCTGCTTCAATAGTAGACTAAAGGAGCTTCACTGTTACAGGGAAGGATAAAAAAAAAAAAATCATTCCTGCTCAATGAAATCTGACTCTACAACAACGAGCTTGGGGAGCTGTGGACATTGGAGATGATGGACATGTCTATAGATTTTGCATACCCAACTACTACACTGCATATTGCACAAGAAAACCATATATAGTTTCACTGCACATTCTTACACACACTGCCAATTTATTTATGATTTTACATGCACACCGTCAGGAAAAGCTGGACAGTTCCCTGCCGCGCCCGGAGAGGGCGCTGGAAGGTGAATCTTGGAAACCTGCTTCTTTGTGTGTATTTTGTGTCACGCCTTTCCCATTGTTCTCCTACCCTGTCGTGTCACCTGTTCCCAATTAACCATAATGTGTAGCCCTATAAATAGGGATCCTTGCATACCTGTCTGTCAGTCATTGTTTAATGTTCTGTGTTTCATGTGCTATGTTTCAGTTAGAGTTATGGCCAAGGTTTCGTTTGTTTCAGTTTAGTTTGTGCTATGCTAAGTCTATGTGATTAGGTTAGCCTTCCCCATGTCTGTCTGTCTGTCTATTCGAATAAAGCAGTTTTTTTTTGAATCCCGTGACTGGATCTGTCTCCGTGGAGGTCCGGGTTCGATCCCCGCACAGGGCAGGGGTGCCCGGACGTGACACACACACTACGACAACATCTAACCACACATGTCTAACATACAGTTTTAAACCTGACAACCTGTAATATATTTTGGTACAGTTAATCTGTTCATAAAGTTTACTCTGCAAATAACCTAGAGATTTATTTATCAGTATATTTTTATTCTTTCTTTTTTTATGGTATAGTGTGAGTTTATTGTGCATTTGTGAATTGTTAAGGCTCCTTGATGCTCTTGTGTTGTTGCTGTTGTGACACCAAATTTCTCCTTGGGGACTAATAAAGTTCTCTCTCTCTCTCTCTCTTTTATATATATTTTTTTCAGTCCTACTTTCTTTTTCTTATTCCACGCTCTTGTTTTCATCCTTCAAACCTCCCCACTTCACTGATTCATCTGTCTCAACTCACTCACACACACACACACTGTCAGGACAGTGAGAGTTCATGCTGACTCATATTGTGTCTCGGTGGAACGAGCTGTCAGTCCACACACTGAGCGTCTCTACCTCAGTGCTGTCTCAGCACACACAGATGGAGCTGTGCGCACATACACACACACACACACACACTTTCACTGCTATGGTGCTAGGGTGTCCATTTATAATGAAAATT
Organism: Hemibagrus wyckioides; assembly: GCF_019097595.1. Classification (NCBI taxonomy): domain Eukaryota; kingdom Metazoa; phylum Chordata; class Actinopteri; order Siluriformes; family Bagridae; genus Hemibagrus; species Hemibagrus wyckioides. The sequence continues at coordinate 9,013,495 of NC_080734.1, read as the reverse complement.
ATACTGTAATTGTCCCTTTACTTTATTATTAAATTACTGTCATTATTGTTATTATTATTATGATTATTATTATTATTATTATAAATAGTACAAGTAATTTACTGGTCACAAATTACTGCAACCTGAAAAAAAATGCACAAGACAGTGAGCATAAAAAAAAAGAATAAAAAAGATGAAAGAATCACAGATGGATATAGTGGATGTACATGGAGAGAGAGAGAGAGAGAGAGGAAGGAGAGATATGCTTATTAAGCCAAAATTTCAAACTGTACTCCTGATGCTGTGTCAGTGTTGTTCTGTCACATAAATAATGCTACACTGCACTGTATGGAGTTGAACGAAGAGAAGAGAAACTGAAAAAACCCAGCAAGCAAATGAAACAGAGCAAATGAGAGAGAGGGGGATAGTAAAAGAGAAAGGGGGGAGGAAATCAGAATGAGATACAGACAGAAAGAGAGATGGCCTGCTTTGATCTGCTGTGATTGGATGTTAATGAGCCATCACTTTTCATTAGAATCGAGAGAGAAAGATGGTGAGACTGAAGCTTCTCGGATAATGAGATGAGAAGAGACTCTTCAAAAAAGAAAAAAAAGAAGAAAAAAAAACGAGAGATGGTGGGGATAAAGGAGTTGAGGGAGGGGGCAGAAAAGGAAAAGAGGACTTCAGCGGAACTGTCTCCGTTTCCTTTCCTGTGCACATCATATTCAGTTAGTCTACTACTGATTACAGCTGGAATTCACATCTACATGAACATCACTTATTCTGCACGCACACACACACACACATTTTCATCCAAAATGAATTGTAATTGTGGAAGAATCCACTCCATGCACAGAAATGGACGAGGTCAGGGTTGAGGGTCTCACTCAAGACACAATGATGACTATATTGGGATTGTATTGGGGATTTCTATTTCTTTACATTAAACAGATTTGGCAGGTTATAAGCAGTGTAAAGACCAAACAACAACCAACAACAGACGACCGCTAATGTAATGTACGTGTAGGTAATACAAATATATACAAAAGTATGATGTACACTCAACAACACTGAAATTGTTATTAAATTACTGGGGTGGTAAAACATCACTATTCATAATGCATCACTGATTTTATTAAAGCCACATCAAGTTATATGACCATTTAATCCCAATTTCTCCAGATTTACTTTTGTACACTCAATAAACGTCTTAGTGACTTTTAGTAAAAATGAGATTTGGGCGTTTAACTGCTTCTTTGTTTCTGTCAGTAAACACATTTCCTACTGCCACGCTTGTGGATGAAACATTGAAATAAAAGAAAACGAAACTAACTAGCAAAGAACAACCCCTGAGCTCACCAATTACCTTTCAGGATTTCATTTCATATAGATAATAAAATGCTACCCCTGCTGTCTATATATATATATATATATATATATATATATATATATGTATATATATATATATACTGTTACTGCTGCCAAAACAGCCCTGACCCGTCATGCACTGTGTATTCTGACAGCTTTCTATCAGAACCAGCTTTAACTTCTTCAGCAATTTGAGCAACAAGTAGCTCGTCTGTTGGATTGGATCACACGGGCCAGCCTTCACCCTCTATGTGCATCAATGAGTCTTGGCCGCCGGTTCACCACTGTTTCTTCCTTTGATTACTTTTGACCACTGCAGACCAGGAACACCCCACAAGAGCTGCAGTTTTGGAGATGCTCTGATCCAGTGGTCTAGCCATCACAATTTGGTCCTTGTCAAACTCGCTCAAATCCTTACGCTTGTCCATTTTCCCTGCTTCTAACACATCAACTTTGAGGACGATTCTAGATTTGGAATTGTTTGCTGAGGCTTTGTGTATTAAAACTCTGCACATGAATCCTAGATCTTCTGCCTCTCGGTCATCTTTACAAGCAGCATGTCTGGATTTTCAGTATTCATAAAACTGTAGGTAAGAAATTCCCAGATGACCGACTGCTTCTGCAGGGATTCTGCAGTATGGAACAAATGGAAAGTGCGCTATCCCATAAGGCAACGTGATTAGCATGGTTGAACCGAATTTGTTTAACAGCACCTGAGTACATGGTCACCTTGTTTAAGATTTAAACAAGAAAAGTAATTTGTGGTGACAACATAGATTACATGGCCAACATGTCCGGATTGCGCTCATACTTTATATACTATGTATGCAACATTCTACACACGTTGTCAAGACAGCGGCTGTGATATTCATGAGTGTGTTCCTGAAACGCTGAGTCTGATTACAGAGCTGCTATTCCTAATCTGTTTATTCTTGTATATTATCACTGCAATTACTTCCAAGAGGAAAAAAGAACTCCACAGACATGTATCGTAACAGCAGAGTTGGTGTAGTTGTCAAATCATTGTGCGTATGTGTGTGTGTGTGTACAGTACTTAGCATTGACAGAGTGTGCTAGTATTTGTGTACACTTTCGAAGAGCTGCAGAAGTGGAGCGTTAGGTTTAGAATAGAGAGCAGAACACACCTGCTGTGGAGCAATACTCTATAACCATAAACCCCCCTCAGAAAATATGAACAAGCGGTAGCTCGCTGCACACACCTGCGCTTTCCCTACCATCAGCACTCGCTGCATCTCTCTCTCTCACCACAGGCTGGAAGGATTACTGTACTCCTGAGCGACTCTCAGTTTCATCCCCACCTTTCGTCAGATCTGCGATGTGACAGATGGCGAGGGACCTAGAGGCTCCTAAGGCTTGTGTGTTTTGCCAAAGCAGTTGTGTTGAGGTGTGTTTTCCAGTTCTGGACTAAGCTGCCTTGTTGTTATGCAGATTGGCAGTTTACACTGTCCTGTATACATGTTCTACCGAAATAATATTTCACACAAACGTTACAGGTCTGTTGATGGAACGGTCATAATTGAGTGGTATAGACCTGACATATGTGCTGCAATTACAATTAAAGGCAGCTCCCTAGCTAGGTAGAGAGAATTATTGTACAGAATGTGCACACTCCTGAGATCAAGCCTTCCCGCTTCAAAAGTTTGCTGCTGACTGATTTTGTTCATTTTGCAGACGTTTATGAGGGAGCATCTTTGGTTCACAGAACCAGAGTTTCATAAGAGTTTTAATAAACACGAACAAGTCAAACCATCTTTTTTATCTGAGGATGGTCATGGATCAGACTCATGAGGTTGGATGCAAGTACAGAAAATCACAAAACAAGAAACAAGGCAAATGTTTTGGAACAGTGATGAAGGGTCAGTAATTGGTCCTCTTCTTTTCTCCCTCTATACTCTTCTTCTAACTTTTTTTTTAAATAAAGTTTTATCCTCACATGGGTTCTCATACCACTGCTATCTTCTCCTTCCCAGTAGCTGACTGCATCATATTTAAAACACTGATGCTTGCCTATAAAGCCAAAAACAGACCAGTACCATCTTACCTCAAATCTCTTATAAGAGCAGTCCCTGCACTGCAGCTCGCTCCCTCACATCCTCCAGCACTGCTTGACCGGTCCCACCATCTCTCAGGGTACAAAGAAAGCTATGCATCAAGACTCTTCTCTGTTCTGGCACCGAGGTAGTGAAATGAACTTCCTCTAGATGTCTGAACAGCTGAGTCACTGGCTGTCTTCAAATGACGCGTGAAGCCCTACCTCTTCCTGAAATACTTAAACTAGCACTTGTTTTATTACAAAATATTTATCGGTGTGCTCTTCTTACTGTATTTCCTCCCAAACTGAGTTTTAGACTGATGTTATTCTTAATCTGTGACCTAGTGAACCAGTACTGATGTGTTCATTGACTTCAAAGCACTTTTGTAAGTCATTCTGCATAAGGGCGTCTGCCAAATGCCATAAATGTAAATGGAAATGGAAATGAAAACAGGCACAGAGAACAAATTCAAACCATCAGGCAAACTTCTGTTTGAACAGACAAAGGTCAACAGTGAGGAACAGGAATGTCTGAGCCAGGCTGAATTGAGATCGAGAAGACAAAGAGAGTAAAAAGTAAAAAAACGAAAAAAAATAGGGCAAGAAACAAACGGCTTAGTAAGGTGACTGGTCTAAGGAACAGAGCATAAACCTCTACAAAGAGGAACTGAAACCTTATAATGTGTGGAAACTAAACATACCTAAATGAATGCAGGTGGAAACGACTGGTGACTGTGAATGTGACAGCCGTGAAATGGAGTGTGTTATGTTATGTGACGTGATGCCGAGATTTAAATTGACAAATTGATGTGAATCGCTTGTCTTGTGATTAGTTAACAGGTCCATGTCCAGATTACAGTTCTGTAGGTAAAATGAACTAGCCGCCATAGCGTGACCTCGCTTTATGCCGCAACCTGCAGAAACCCCTCAAATGGTCAAAGTGTGATTTTCTTCTAGAAAACACTCTAAACTATTATGTAACTTAATTACATATACGTGTACATCAATCACAAGTTCCAGCACTTAAAAGGGAAAAGGGGGAAAATCACATCATACCATCATACCATGTGCAATATGTGCTCAGTTCCCTAGCACCTTTTTTGTACTTTTAAATACATTTAGTACATATATATATATATATATATATATATATTTCATTTTTATTTATTTCTCTTGTAATCTGAAGCAGTCTCTGGCAAAAGGGGAAAAATTAATCTTTGGGGATTAATAAAGTTCTATCTTTTCTTATCCAATGACGAAGGCCCCGCCTAACACGACGACATTTGCAACCTACAGTATTTACAGTAAAACAACATCACTGACAAACTGTAAAGAATAGTATGTTTACAAAAGGAAATGAGTTGCCACTTCGGTGATCAGCATCATTCGCATCAGTCTCTGTCTTATCGCCTGAGGTAAAAATTCACTCATAACATTTAAACATGAGCCTCATCTTCGACTGATTTGTTCAGTCAGTTGTCTCGCTGACTACATTTCTTGTTATTTATGATGCTGCCATCTGTAAACAATGTGCAAGTCCTCTTCTCTCCGTTTTGATGATGATGACATTTTGACAGCCGGTATCTGATTACAACGTGATTAGGATTAAGCTTACGGCATGTAGCCATCCAACAGCTTGATCAAAGCGGGACAGTCATGGTGTGAGAAAAATCACACCTAGCTAGCAAGGATTTAGATATATTTGGCAGAATGATTGTTTTCACAGCCGTGTTTGCTAAACCTTCGCTTTTAACTGTCTCTGTTTACTGCCTGTGTTTGCAGGCAGACACCAAGGCAATAAAAGATTTCCGCAGAATTTTATTTGGATTTTCTTAAAGCACATATGCTAATGTCGGAAATTTATTTTGGCTAAATCAGACTTTTTCAGTCCCAGACTTCATCTGCAGCAACATCTGCCAGGGTTTTAGCACCACCACACATTAATGTACTCATGTAGTAGCTGTTGTTTGCTTCATCTTTTTAATTATATAGAGTTATAAATTCCAAAAGGAATGTCATCCGATCGTGATTTTTCTTCGTGGTGTACGCAGACACAGCCAGCCGAGCTCACGTCGGGATATACTTTCTTTTACGTTCCTGATTAATCATGTACAGAATAAATAAGTGACAGGAAGTGTGATTTTTACCCAGCGTGTGAGACAATTTTCAGGAAATAGTGTCACTTCAGAAGGCTAAGATATACCACCGATAGCCAGCATGAGCACAGCCTGAACTTTAGCTGTCCCTGATTTATGCAATTTTATTTGCAGATAATTGCCACATATGTACTTGAGAGCGTGAATCAGAAAGCAGGGAAACAAAGCAGCTATTCAGTGTAAGTGCGCGACCCGTCTAATGACATGGTGGTTAGACATTTATGAGAAAGGCTCTGTTAAAATAGTGTAATAGCAATTCCTTAGAAATTCAGCCAGAGTAGTTAAGTATAGATGTAAAGCTGTGCAAAACCGTTCTGTGCAAAACCATTGTCTTTATGGCGAGGTTGACATTTCTGTGGAATTGGCCTGGTCTTCTAAGAAATCACATTCAATATAAAACTGTGATTCCGATGAGCCCAGCATTATGACTGCATACTGTGTGTGTGTGTGTGTGTGTGTGTTCTCTGCTAATAGAGTTGCAGGCAGTGGGGCTCAAGCTCACTGAAAGCAAACAGAAGCTTATGAAATATTCAGCCACATTCTGATCTCACTGTGCTGTTCCCTCTAAACACACTGTGCTGGCACTCACACACACTCACACACTCTCTCTCTCTCTCTCTCTCTCTCTCTCTCTCTATATATATATATATATATATATATATATATATATATATATATATATATATATATATATATATATATACACATACACACACACACACATGCATGGCTGTTTACTGTATCCAAACATTGCTTAACACCCACAACACTATTGTAGGTGGTGTACACAGCTTTTACGACTTGCTAATTAACTTGAGAGAGAGGAAATGTTCAGCTCACTCTGTGTGTGTTCACGTGTGTCCCGAATGAAAGCATTCCTGTCTCGTTAGGAATTGAACATCTGCCGTTTTTGAAGACCATAATGATGGTTAAAACACTTCAAATCTCTTTTATTTTTTTATAAAGTGATAATCTCCGCTTCTGAGACCAGAGGAGCATTTTTGCATTTTGTGTCTGTAATCTTGATAAACAGCAATTATGAGTATTCTACTTTTAGTAGCATTCTTAATGGCTAGGGACCATTCTTTTACATTTCTCACATTTGGCAGACACCCTTATCCAGAGCAACTTAACTGAGCAATCGAGGGTTAAGCTCCTTGATCAGGGTCCCAGCAGTGGGATTCAAACTCACAGCCTTCCGAATAGTAGTCCAACACCTTAACCACTAAGCTACCACATCCCCCAGCTAATAACCAGAAGTCAGTTTAATACGGGATTTGTTTAAAATAGGCAACTTTCAAATAACTATGAAGTGACAGAAAAAAACATCATTAAATAAAGAAGTTTACATTGTGAACATTTTGTCCTCAAAGTTGATGTGTTAGAAGCAGGAAAAATGGACAAGCGTAAGGATTTGTGGGAGTTTGACAAGGGCCAAACTGTGATGGCTAGATTACTGGATCAGAGCATCTCCAAAACTACAGCTCTTGTGGGGTGTTCCCGGTCTGCAGTGGTCAGTATCTATCAAAAGTGGTCCAAGGAAGGAACAGTGGTGAACCAGTGACAGGGTCATGGGTGGCCAAGGCTCATTGATGCACGTGGGGAGAGAAGGCTGGACCGTGTGATCCGAGCCAACAGACGAGCTACTGTTGCTCAAATTGCTGAAGAAGTTAATGCTGGTTCTGATAGAAAGGTGTCAGAATACACAGTGCATGACGGGTCAGAGCTGTTTTGGCAGCAAAAGGGGGACTAACACAATTTTAGGCAGGTGGTCATAATGTTATGCCTGATCAGTGATTCTTTGTGTTTCTATAGTTAAAACTTACACAGGGACTTGTATAATGGACTCTGCACCATAGTCTAACTCTCAAACAAATAGATAAAAAATACCTGTTTTAATTTAAGAAAGAAAAGCTTAATGTGATGTTATGGAGTATGAATACAGATTCAGGTGCAGTAAATGTGATTTTATTAAAGGCAAACAAATCCAAAATATGAGCACAAAGACAGAAAAAGAAAACAGGCGAGGGTCATGTGATGTACAAACCATTATAACTAGGAACTAGCTGAGACAAAAATCTGAGAAATCTGAACACAAAAAAGTGTTTTGGCACGGACAGGCGAATAAAAACACTGACTAAATCTTCACGTCAGACAAAAACAGACAAAGTTTTAAATATGCAAACTAATATAGGGTTAAAGTCAGACAAAACACACAAGGGTTTAAATATGTAAACTAATGAAGGGTTAAAGTTGAAACTTGTGCAGGCAATAAGGACGCTTGAGGAAAAACAGGACATGAATGGAGACAAGACCTGAATCATGACAAAGACACACGAGGTGACATAAACAAACACATAAACAAACACAGAAGTACAGGAGGAGATTTCTTACACCTTAACATTTAGAGAAAGAGTCTCTAGAGTCAAGTGTATTTTCGCCACTGGAAATTCTTCAGGACGGAGGATTTATTGATACCATAACAAGCTTTCTCTAATTAACTTCAAGAGACAGGAATAAAGAGGCTATTGAGGGAACAGCTGTTTCAAACATTTCTCACATTTCTACCAATAGTGATAACATGAGCTAATGGATACCATCTGAGAAACTCTGTACAAACGGTTAAAAAGTGTGCCAGTTATTAATGAGTTAAAATTGTAATTATTGGCAACTTGCTCTGGGATACAAGAAATAAAACACTTTGGGACGTGTTGTTAATCAACCTCCAGATGCCAAGAGTCGCTCTGATTTTCACCTCATACTAATTTTCCTCACTGATTAAAAGACACAACCGTGTAGATAGTTAATGTCTAGTTAACATTTAGTTATTAAGTAACGTTAGACAATACACTAACTCCAGCTTTAATTTGTAACTTTGTAAAGCAGAAAAAGAAAGAAATATATTCTGAATCCAGATTTACAGTGTATTCATCTTGCAATTTGTTTCTTGGTTTGAATTTACCAGCTTTTTGCATTGCACACTTTATTTCATATTTTCCTCTTGAAATCCTCCTTATTGAACAATAAAGTCCATCCTACTTTGGATGGATTTTTACCGAAGATATAAACAGTGCTCGGTAGAAATAATGGGATCTGCTCGTGAAAAGTCTTGCAGTTTACTGGAAATCAGGGAAAATGGATGTGTCTCATATTTCATGCAGGATGCAGTGTCTAGGGGGTTTCACTTTCGCAGACAGAAAAGAACTAAAAGGCCTCTGAAATATCACAACCATCAGCAGAATTTTGGTACACACACAGAGAGAGAGAGAGAGAGAGAGAGAGAGCTGAGAAGTGCTGTGTGAAACCAGGGCGGAAGAGAAACTGATGCTGATTAGAGATTTTTGAACCTGTGAAGAAACACATTCAAAGTCACTACTGGGGCCAATTTATTATAAATAACTTCTGTTCGAATGAAAGGTGTGACAGGATTCCAGCACGATGACATGATGTGACTGGTGTATCAGAAATATACTGTTATAGAAAGCCTGTAGCTGTCGCAGGGAACGTGTAACATGCTGTTAAACATGTTTAAAACACTGAAGACAGCTAGATAAAAATATAACAATGAGAATAAACGATATCTATAGATTGCCAAAGGCTGTGAATATGATGGGCAAAAAAATCCGTTTATATTCTATAATAGAGTAACTCAACAGAATAACAATAGAAATCACACCAAGTTGAAAAGCAATTAAAAGACAAGTTTTAATCATATGAGCTTCAGCTAAATTAACAGATCTTGTAGTTTGTGAATTCTTGTTAATATTTGGTGCCAGTATTTCCAGCATTCACATTCTTATTCATTTATATATATATATATATAGTGCTTCTGAATCACAAGGATCCAAAAATGGCTTATTCTCTCCCTCGCCATTCTAATATTACTAGTATCATTCCTGCCTCTACCCCAACCCATGTCCAATTATTTTCTCTTATCAGCTCTGAGTGAAATCAGAAAGAAAGGAGAAATAAATTAAACAATATTCTTCCAGTGTTTTTTTTATTATTTTTTTTAAACTCGGTAGATATGTTATGCAAGTCCTTACTTTTGGGGGACATTTTAAAGCAATCTCAATCGCATGTCTTATTATTATTATTATGAAACTGAAGAGGGAAGACAATAAGCAGTTGACGGAAGACCTGGTAAGAAATGAATAAGAATATTAATTAGGGAGTAAATCTCAGGTAATTAAAAAAAAAACGACAACACCATTATCTCATAAAATACTCATTTTTATCATTTGTCTGCTATCCCGTGAGTGCAAGACAGGAATACGGCCTGGATCATGTCCATGCCACTGCATCATGACACACATTTGCACCTAGAGTCAATTTTGAGTGTCGTGTTTCTGAGCGGTGGAAGGAAACTGGAAATCCTCATGCAAACATAAGATCACGTGAAACTGACACAGACAGCAACCTGAGACCACCAGAGACCTTGTAAATGTGAAGCAGCAATTGTGTGCTATGTTACACCGGTGTATATTTCACTCAGTCTGCCCCAGGGAATATTGAAGAAGATCAATATATGACTGCTTTGGAGAATTTAAATCGCTTTTTCTACTCCATCCATCCATCCATCCATCTATCTATCTATCCACCCATCCATCTATTTATTTTATTTGTGTAGCACACAGTTTCGCAGAAATATAAAAAATAAAAATATGAATTACAATTACAATATGAAATTTTATATTTATCTCTAATGAGCAAGCCTGAGGTGACAGTGGCAAGGACAAAATTCCCTGAGATGGTGAAAGGAGCAAACCTCGAGAGGAACCAGACTCAAAAGGGAACTTCATCCTCATCTGGGTGACACCAGATAAACCGGCTAAAAACTTACCTCTTCTCTGAATGCTTAACTAAACCTTAACTAGTCCCCACTCCAAAATGAAATAAAATAAAATAAAATAAAAATGAAATTAAAACTATAATAATAAATACATTTAATAAAAACAAGCTACAAACCTCACAAACAAACACACACAGCAAACCCCATAAAAACACACACACACAAAAAAAAACCTCCTAGTCTGTGCACTTTGCCCTGGTATTCTGCAGTAGCACTACTTTATTCTATATTACTTTCTGTTTGATCTATTGCTTTGCTTGTATTTCCCCATTTGTAACTTTTGATAAAAGTGCATAACTATATGTATGTATGTGTACACACACACACACACACACATACACACACACACAGAGCAAGAATCACTTTTCATATAAGGGCAGATCTTTTTCATTTTATATATATTAAAAAAATATCTGGCTAATATGAAAAGTGACGCTTGTTCTATTTCTAGCTTGTTCAGTGTTTCCAGCTGTTCTTCTGGAACAGGAAGCTTCTAATTAGGACAACTGGACACAGCATTGGTAGACTGCTAGTGTAAAATTGCCACTCACACTCCTTATTCCTTCTGTCTCTCACTCACTTACTCTCTCTCTCTCGCTCGCTCTCTCTCTCTCTCTCTCTCTCTCTCTCTCTCTCTCGGAGTGTGTGTTTCATTCTGTCGCATTAGACTGACCTCACATTCCTGGAGGGTCAAGGTGAGAGTGTTTAACCAGCAGGAGGGAGCAGGTGTAGGAAGAATCACACACACACACACACACACTTATGTGACACAGTAAAGCCTGACATCACACTCTACAGAACAAAAACACAATATTATCTAGGTAGGAACTGTAATGCGTTTATATACCAGTTTTTATGGTATCAGGTGCTTCTGGGGAAAAAGTTCATCTGTTATATTTTTACACACTAGAAAAGTTTTCAAACAGGAAAGCTTTCTGTTCTAGGAGGTTGTGTAAATCCTATCTAAAACAGACAAGCATCATCTTTCTCAGTGTGCAAAGCACTGCAAAACCGTATATACTGTATACACACACTCCAGTTTCTATCATAATGGGCTTGACCATGTGTTAACATTAATATTAATAATTATCTATTGTCTATTACCATTTTGAACTCAGTCAAAATACACTTGAAGATTTTGATGTTGCAGTACGGACCATATTGGGTGTGACACCAGTTCAGTTTTCCTGTGTACATGCCCTGTCAGGTGCATTAAGGCTAATAAATCCAGCGTGTGCAACTATATCAGCATTCTGTTAAGAGTACAGGACAGTAGATTTTATTTCATATTAATAACTCAACATATTTCCCATTTACTGTGACAGAAAACAAAGCTGCATCTTTCGAGCGAGAAAAAACAGAAGAATTATTAATAATATTAGACGGGGAAGTGGGCGGAGCTTTCTGTCAGTCAATATTGGAGCTTTCAAAACTGACGCTTCTGTCAATCATTTCAGATTCATAAATCAAATGGCTCATTTGTTTTTTTTTTTGTGTATTCTGAACAAATAATCAGTTTCTTCTTAGAATTTCTTGAAATTATGATTTCTTATTCATGTGTATGTAATAAAGAAAGAAAGAAAGAAAGAAAGACAGACAGGAAGAAAGAAAGAAAGAAAGAAAGAAAGAAAGAAAGAAAGAAAGAAAGAAAGAAAGAAAGAAAGAAAGAAAGAAAAACTTATACACAAAAAAATAAAAAAATAAATTAAAAATAATAATAATAATAAATAAATCCAGGATAAATAAAAAAAGCCAGGATTTCATTTCAACTTATACACAAATACAGTAAATAAATAAATAAATAAATAAATAAATAAATAAATAAATAAATAAACAAATAAATAAATATATTTTTAAAAAATTCTATCTTCTCACCTATCTTTTTTTTTTTAATATAGTTAATTATGTATATACAAAGATGAGGAAAGCCAGGATCTCATTTCACTGCATACACATAACTGTCTATGTGACAAAAAACTTTAAGGGGCAATTACAATAAACCGAAAAGTAAGCTTTCCATCTCTGAAGAATAATCCAGTTAGTGTAGTGTATTACAACAATAAATTCAAATGGAAAAAATTCAGCATGGTACAGAACGATTTCAAAGACTGACCATTTCTGTCAGCGGTCTTTCAAATATTGAATGTGTTCTGCACATGTGTCATGACCATTAAGTTGCGTTGAGACTATTTGTCAAATTAGCAGAGCTTTTGAACGGAATTAGACTTTAATTCCTTGCTCACTTCATGACACTTTCATCAAAAAGCAACACACACTTGTAAACCTGCGTAGTTTCTATGAAGCTGCTGGTAATCACCACTAATGCGGTATTGTGTGGATTTTAATTAACACGCTGCTGCTGCTACTGCAGGGAGGCAAACTTGACCTTATTCTCCTCTGACATTACTAGACCACAAGCATTTTGAGTGTGTGTGTGTGTGTGTGTGTTCCCTGTCTCTCCGCTGTAATGAGCTGCAGTGACAGGTGACCTTTCTCTGTAGTGAGGCTGCAGGCGCAGTGTGATTCACACAGGCCGCCTCTTCAGATTTTATAGCAATACTACTGCAACATTTATTTTCACATCCTCGATAAATCTCTCCTTTTTATGTTCATTATGGAATCTGAGCTGAGCATGCAAAAAGATGATGCTGAGCTCGGTAATATTCCACTTCGAGGAAAAGTTTTAAACGGGTCTGAAAGAGGAGACAAATTGACAAGAAATCTGAAATCGTTCCTCATGAGACGCAAAAGAAGCCGTGGTTTGAAGATAACACCATGATGCCAGTACAGGTACTTATACTTGGTCCTGGAGTAACCCCTGTCCTGTGCATTTGAGTGATTTAACTCTCCTGTATATACTGTATATACATATATATATATATATATATGATTGAACAACTCCGGTGTAGTAGGAGCAGGAAAACACTTCAATAAATAGACAGAATAAAATGTACATGTATAGTGTACCCTCTGACCCATATTTATATACAATTATATAAACTTATATATAGTTACCATTATGGCTAGAATATCAGCCATATAAAAAAAGAGTCTAATAAATACTTTAGTGATCATAGCTACACACAGCATAGACACACACACACACACAAAACCAACCAACCATCCAACTAACCAACCAACCAATATCATGATGGAAACTTCGTACAGTTTTAAAATCTGTGGTGTAAAACAGTGCAAACAAAAAGGTTAGCTTTCAATGAACACATTATAAGGAGGCTACAAGGAGGCGTGTTTAGGTGTGTTACTGTGATGGCCAATCAAATCAGCTTCTCTTATGCCCTTTTAAAAACCGAGTCTATGTAGTGAACCACAACGATGTTTTCAATTCCATAAAAGCTACTTTGGCTGACAAAAGTCCAAAATCCACAATCACTGAAAAACATACATGGGAGTAAATAGAGATGCAGATATCAGGCCTATTCATAGACTAAAAGGCACTAAATAGAAAACATGCGGAAATTTGGTGAGGAATATGGACAGCATAACACGTCTCACACTTACCCGCTATATTGAGCAGCCTAGACCTGCAGCTAGAACAGCTTATAAAATACATTCCATAGCTTGTTTGTCCATACTTAGCATAAAGACATAAAAAGAGGTCATAAGAGACCCCTTGATGATACCAGAGTGGAGGAGGCTCCTCTGCTGTGTGACCTTGATCTGTTTGGATCAATTCAGGAATGGAATCAGTTCATATGCTGGTGATGACGATGATGATGATGATGATGATGATGATGATGATAAGTCCATATAAATGCTACAAACATTCAACCAGTCGTTTTGGAGATATCGTGCTAAAGAAAGACCCAGATGGATGTATGAACAGACAGAAGAACAGAATTGAGATAAAAGTAGTTTTTAATTGAGTTTTAATTAATAGTTTTTAATAGTTAATAGAATTAAGTGTTAAGTGTTTAAACCGGTATCCTAAGGTACCAAAACAGCTGATTGGTAGGTATATAAACTTGTTGCTTAATAATGTTACTTTTGAAAAAGCGTTTTAGATGACTTTCTAACAAACCTTACAGCTATTCATCAAACAGTATGTTTTTGAATGAATATCTATTAGCAGTTTTCTTTCCTTTATTTGTTGTAGCTGGTGTTTAAACTCTGTCTAAAGGTTTATACATGACTAAAGGACATAATCATGTTTGGCCTGACTAGCTTTTAGTAGCTATAACTGAGTCGTTGTACTTATTTCACGCTGGCATTAAAATATATTAAGGAGCATTTATTTAGTATTAGGATGAGGTAGGCAGTTTATGTCAATTGATGCATTCAGAAATCACACAAAACCGTGCTGTAAGAAATGATACAGGGCTTGTAAGTGTACCCTTAATGTCAGGACAACATTATTAAGCAAGATATATAGGAGTCTGTATCAAATGACAAAACATAACAAACAAAAAATAATAATTTTCTAGGTATATGTTTTAGATTTTCATTCTCAGTGAATTAAAACTTTAAGCATTTTTAAAGTACTTAATAATGATCCAGTGTTTGAATGGGCAACGGGATCTACAGCGTTCACTCTTATATAATGCCAATTATATAAACTAAACTAAAGCTGTGCATTAGAATGTAAAGGCTAAGAGTAATTTCACAGTGCATTAACACCGTAACTAGACTGCTAAAGGTTTGCAGATTATCTAGGCCCGTTATATGAAATGCAGGACCTCAGCAGAGTGGAAAACAGTATTCAAGTCCAGCTGCACTACTGACACACAGCTGGCAGAAAACACCGAGCTAAAACACAAACCTAGCAGAATGTGTGTGTGATGTTTTGCTGAGCAGGTGGGAGTCAGGAAAGATGGTGAGGTTCTCTTGAGACCAGAGACCTTAGGGATTAAGGAGATGCTGGTGGGATTTTTCTCCAGATCCACCTCCAGTCTAAACACAAAGTGCTTTTACACTGTATCACTGTAATAATAATAATAATAACAACAACAACAACAATAATAATAATAATAATAATGCAGAATTATGTTTGTCATCATGCTGTTCCTGCTGTTACTTATTGAATATTCACTGTTCTGTACTCTTTGTACTGAATTTTAAAAAAAAAAGTCTATCTCTATTATATCCCTTTTATTTACACTTGCAGGAATAGCTCTATTTTATTAAAAATTGGGGTGCATTTTATTATTTTATCTTTATTATAATTTAATATATTTTTATAATTGAATATTTAATTTTTTTAAATGTTTTATTTGTATTTATTTATATATAATAAATGCACTGATATTTTGTTTAAGTGTCACAGTAGGTAAGCTAAAATAGATGCAAATGCAGAGAGAGATTATTATTACAAACACAAACAAACAATGACAAATCGTAAGGCCAAAAAAAAAACAGGCAAAGGTCAGGCGATACGCAAACAGATTCAATTCAATGCGGACAAAACCAGAAAGGAAAAAAACTGAGAAACAATCAATGAACACAAGGTTTGGTAAAGTCAGGTACAGAACACTGAGCGTTTACTTTCTAACTGAGTAAATGTTTGAGTAATTAGTGACTGATGTGATTGGGGACAGGAGCTCTTGTGTTTGGGGAAGGTTGTAGGCTGAGGTGTATTCTGGGAAAAGGAGTTCTCTGAGGATGTGGGAGTTGACCTGACAAAGTTTACATTTTCTCTAAATAAAACTCCACACAATTAGGCCAAACCTAGAACAGCTTCCAGCCGACTATAAGTGCTCACTATGTACGATTCCGTTGCCCGTTTTCCAGTTTGTTTACTTCATGTGTAATCTTGCGTCATCTGCCAAGATCTTTTTCAAAAGATTTCTTGATGCTCTACAAGTGTGTGGAAAGTTATGAAGCCAAAACGAGGTGACGTGAATAAGCAGCATGGCTAAAGCTGCAATTTGTAACACTGCATATTAAACACTCGTTTGCACTTTTAGATATTTTTTATAAATATCCCCGACGTCTTAATGTTTTGTTTTCAAAAGATTATATTTCAGAGAATATATTTCAGCCGGAGCTTTTGATATGAATATTTTGTGAATACATTACACCACCGAGTTTTCTGGTGTTAAACAGAGTGCTGGAGAAAAAAAGAGCAGATGAAAGAATCGGACTCCAGGGGCCGAGATGGGGATTGAGACGTTTAGAGAGCGTGATGCGAGAACAGCATAGGTGTGCGAGTGTGTGTGCAGTTGGTGAAATATGATTTCGGCACTCAACAGAATGAGAAAACTCAATCTGTCTGAGGGGCTAAAATGTAATTTCCCCATAAACACTGTTTCCTCCGCTGGGAAAGGTGTAATGGGAAAAACGCCCTCGGTAGGCCTTAAACTTTATTTCAACTTCCTTCAGACACCTGAAGTGTAAAATAACAGACTGCACTCACTCAGAAGGGAAACATGACCTGGACCTTGTTCCAATAGCACTTTTAATATGCCTTCGTGACTTCCTCTAGGTGATTCTGCTTGACGGGCGAACACTAAGGGATTTAAATACGGAGTATTTAATGCACAAAAGTGCTTACTTCAGTAAACTGGTTAAACAATAAGACATGGCTGAATTGCATTCCTCTTTACTTGCATGTTTTATCTGATAAAAGTCTTGGGCAAATGAATAAATGTAAAAGTTTTTATAGTGCTACAGGCTATGAGAGCATTCCTCATAACTTATCTGATACCACTAAACTGGAATCAACTCGTCCTGAATGCCATCAACAGCTGAAAATAAAACAATGTTCACATCCTTACTTGCACAGTTTAATGCATATTCAAGCAAACTGTAACAACAAATCAAACCAAATGGTAGTCTGTGAAGTTTGATTACATGTTATTGTATACACTCACATTGTATATATTTTTTAACATCTTAATTTATCTCGAAATGGTGTTTTATTTTGTTGTCTAATTCTGATTCAAATCCAATTTTCCATATCTATGAACTCCGCTGCTGAGTACTATAAAGTTCCACTGCTGCATGCACTCAAAACATATATTTCATGAAAGGAATATAAAACCTTTATGGAGGTATTCTGCAACAAAAGTAATTGTATGTGAATGTAATTAAAAATTATATATTCATATTCATCTGCCATCACAGATTTTCCCTTGAAGGGTCACTAATGTCCATCCATCCATCCATCCATCCTTCCAGGGTAGAAGACAATATGTTTCTGTGTAGAGCTCCAAATATCAAACATGTATTCAGATTTAAACCCAAAGAAGGTTTGGACTAAACCTGAAAGTTTTTTTGAAATTAAATATGAACCCTAACACTATTCCAACAAAAACACTGAATGCACACATAAGTGACAGCACTGAAAGTATATGATGTCCCAGAAGTGCTCTTTCATATTTAGAACACTTTATCAGTTTATCCCAAATATCCATCCATTTTCTGTACCGCTTATCCTTCACAGGATCACAGAGAACCTGGCAAGTCTATTCCAGAAAGCTCGGGGTACAAGGCAGGGGACACCCTAGAAAAAATGCAAACCCATCACAGGGCACAATCACACATAGACCTTAAGTTTTCAGATATGCATATACTGTGGACAACTTAGAGAAGCCAGTCCACCTATAACACATGTCTTTGGACTGCGGAGGAAACCAGAGCACCTGGAGCACAGAGAGAGCATGGAAACTCCACGTACACAGGGCGGAGACAGGAAACCCTAACACTGGCGGTCTGAGGCAAGCGAGCCACCATGTCTCCTTCTTCTTCCAAATAATGTATTAATGTTAAATTGCTCCCTGTTGTCTTTCTAAATCAGAAAAGTAAATCTTTACACTTTTTACTATTTCATTTGTGATTCCTTGTTCACACATTCAGCCCATTTTTTTTCCAGCTATCAAACCCCCTGAAATCAATACGATAAAAATACGTCAAATATTTCAGTGGAAATCTTCATGTTTTATTCAGGTTTTCATACTTTAACAGGGATTTGAAAATGCAGAATGAAAGTAAGGACATACAGTAAAGTGGCACTTAAATCTTCAGCATGAATGATGAAAAGAGCTAAAGTTGTAACATATTTTGGTGAGATGTTTAATATCACATACAAATAAATCAAGGTCTTCAAAGAGCATTTTTTTTTTTTATTAAAAAAAATAACCTCCCTGTAGAAGGAAACAGTGGCTTCCTTGTGTACAGGAACCAGAATCACAACCATTTTCGAAAATTGGATTTACAGATTTATAAGATTCAAATCAGATTTGAATAACGTATGATTTCAGCGTTGCGTCAGGAGTGTAACTCCGCTGCTTTACCCCAAGGGCCCTAAACAACTCTCAGCATCGTGGCTAAATTGGATTCCTCCTTACTTGCAAGATGTACTTGATAAAAGTGTTTGGCAAATGAATAAATGTAAAAGGTTTTTGTTTTTCAAGGCAGCTTTTATAGCGCCACTGGCTATGAGAGCAGTCCTCATAACTTATACGATACCATTGAACTGGAATCAACTCGTCCTGAATGCCATCAACAGCTGAAAATAAACACGCAAATGTGCTGGAAGCTACAACATCCATAATCATATCCTGCGTACATGTGCGCTTGATCGAAAGCATGCTTTAATGGCGTAGACGCTCTTCCCGCAGGCGGACTCCCGCTGAGTGAAGGACATCCACGTGATTGATGAGACCTATTTATATCGAGCATCAGGCAACGTCTGACAGGACCCCCTTAAACCCCCCCCACCCCCACCCCACACACACACATACTCACACTGATTCCTCTTGCATTGGCTGAAGCAGCAGTTCTGCATCATCTTTTCAGTGTCAGGCTCTAGGCTAGCCATGGATTGATGAAGCTGTAGTGCAAGGTGGAGGAGTGTGTTTGAAACTCAGCTGACATCCGTTACTCAACTCACGCCCCTCCCCAAGCTTCCTTAGATTTATAACCGACCTGACATGTAATGAACGAGAGGACACTTTCATTCCAAACTCTTAATGACAGCCATTAATGTTATTATTCTCTCGTATCACATTTAATCAAAGGAGGATGAAGAATCCACACAGTCATTCTTGTCAGATGAAGTAAATTAAATGATTGTAGTCTCGGGTGCACAGGCTCACAGTGTATGCACATATGTCACCTGTGGCAGGAAGGGCCATTGTTACAGAATTACTGTTCTGCAGTACAACAGTTAAGCTAAACAAAAAAGCAATGGTGACATGTGTCTCTGAGCAAGCACATATTTGCCTTTGCCCCACGCTAGCAGCTGAATATTTAGACTAATATTGGTGTGATCTGATACAAAATGTAGTTGGGCAAGATTGAAGGGAAACAGTAGCAAATATCTGATTTTTAAGCTTTAAGAAGGCAACAAATATGTCCTTTTCAATGGCCAACATGATGTCCTGTAGACACTTATTCATTAAAATGGCTAATCAAATGATTGAAGCATTTTTTAAATCCCATTCATACGTCTGTGTTATCCTGCTCGTGGTTTGTTGAATCAGGAATGGTCTATTGGAGGGCATCATGCAAACACTCATTAACAACTTAGGAGCCATTTAAAGTCACCAATGGAGGAGCAAAAGTCTTGTCTGTCATGCATCCTTTCAGAACCCATTCATGTGACTAGTGTAAATCTTGTCTCTGACTGGTTACGTAGCCTTAATTTGTCACATATACATTACTGCACAGTGAAATTCTTTCTTCGCACATCCCATCCTTGGAGGTTGGGGTAAGAGCACAGGGTCAGCCATGATGCAGCACCCCTGGAGCAGGGTGGGTTGGGGGCCTTGCTCAAGGACCCAACGGTGGCTGCTTGGCGGTGCTGGGGCTTGAACACTGATCTTCTGGTCAACGACCCAGAGCCTTAACCACTTGAGCTACCACCACCCAAATGAGAAAGGGGAGAGCGCGAACGCAGTACCCCACAATCAGAAATTATGCAGTCGAGATTCCTGATTTGGGGAATTCGCAAAGGTCAGCGCAGTCTGAGTGCAACGGCTGAGCCTCACTTTGGGCAAACCACCTCCTTGATCATGGTATTGCCCCTGCCAGGTTGGTTATGCCATCAACAATTCAGCCGAGAAATAAATCAACAATAATTCCAGCAAACAGAAATTCATGAATTCAAATAGAAATATTAAAATCCTGGGGCAGCCCGGTGGTGCAGTGGGTAGTGTTGCAACTCTAGGGTCCCAAATTCAATCCTAATGTTCTCCTCAGGCCAGCATGGGTTTTTGCCTTTTTTGTTTGTTTTTTATCTCCCAAAAACATGCCAGTGGGTAGACTGGCGATTTCAAATGGCTCCTAAGTTGCTAATGATTGTTTGCATGGTGCCCTGCAATAGCCTTGTTTGGACAGCCAGAGTGCATTCTTGCCTCATGCCTGTTGTTCCCAGGATTCAACAAAACCATGAGCAGGACAAAACAGACGTATGAATGGGATTTTAAAAAATGCTTCAATCATTTGATTAGCCATTTTAATGGATGGCACGACTCAAGTGTCTACAGGACATCATGTTGGCCATTGAAAAGGACACATTTGTTGCCTTCTTAAGGCTTAAAAAGCAGACATTTGCTACTGTTTCCCTTAAATCTTGCCCAACCACATTTTATCTGCTTTTTGCTGAGCGACTAAATCCATTTTTACGTTCTGTTTTCTACCTGAGGCTCCTGTAGCTACCTGGCCGTTTTTTTTTTTTTTAAAGCAAGGTTGCATTGTGTAGACTCAGTGCTAAGCCTTTATCAGCCACAGACCACAAGTGCTTATTGGATTATTGACTAGACCCTCCTGCTATTAGGAACTCTGAAAATAGCGACAGGACTTTCTGTATTCTGCATTCTGTAACTTTGGCAAAACCCTTAAAACCCTAAGGAATCTAAAACTGTACTGGCTTTTTAATGAGGTTAATGTTTGCCTTGCTGGCCACATCATACAGTACCGTGTGTGAATAATTAATGACTTCACATTAAATGTATAAATGTAAAAAGGCAGAGTGCTTCACCTTTGTCAATCACAACACAATTTCCCCAAACAGCTTTTATCGAAACTCTGCATTCCTGCTGAAATGGTCTCTGGTGAGAGAGCACATCCGGTTATGACAGCTCTATAATTAAAGATGTTGGCAGATGGAGAGTCGAACGATCTTGGTGCTCAATGCTTTTCTTTGTTGTGTTCAATTCGGCTCGAGTGCTGGAGCAGGCTGGGAGTCTCCATAGATCCAATCAGGTATGCTGATTTATATATTAGGGCACTTTTTAGTCTTACCTTAAATAGTATTATGTTTTCTTTTTCTATTCAAACTTTACTGGATGTTCACTAGATCACTAACAAATAATCTTGGAGTCATACAAAGTATTAGTTTTCTCTACAGATTGTCTTAATTCTGATCACTGGTTACATCATCCTTTCGTTTGTTTTTTATTTTCCATTTTATTCTCCTTAGGGTTGTGGTGGATGTGGGCACACACACACACACACACACACACACATTAATACACTCATCTGCAACTATGGGAAATTTAGCACAGACAATCCACCTACATGCATGTTTTTGGGAGGTGCAAGGAAACTGAAGAACCCAGAGGACATCCAAATCTCCACATAGCGGAGCAGCATCTCTACCTACTGCACCATAGTGCCATCTCTGACCACATGATACAAAGCAATATATGAGACTTTTATTTTGTGAACATGAAGAAGCAGCTGTTTTTGTCAACATGGCAAATCCGATTCAAATAAGCATTTCAGTCCAATATCTGCCTAAAAGTAACTAGTAGTTACTATATCTAATACTAAACTTAGTATTTGTTGCATAATATTTTAGAAATCAAGGACTTTATTGAAATCTTGGCAGATTTTGTATTGAAAAAGCTGCTTGTTTACTCTGTCCTAATTCCAAATTAACATGTCCATGGTAAAGCATGTATCTCTGAGGTTACACGAGTATTCACTTGCAGCAGATTTGGCAATCTAGGTTGTTAGAAATGAAGACTATATACAGTATTCATATAGTGTTAAGTACATACTGAGGCATTGCAGCATTAAAACCCAGTGTCTACACAGGAAATCAAATGTCATTCATTCATTCATTCATATAGCCCTTCATTCATTCATTCATTCTTTCTTTCTTTCTTTCTTTCTTTCTTTCTTTCTTTCTTTCTTTCTATCTTTCTTTCATTAATTCATTCATTCATTCATTCATATATTCATTCAAAATAACCACTATACCCTAGGGTCATGGTGGATCCGGATCCAATCCTGAAAGCATTAACTATGGTTGGGAATTCACCCTGGATTGGATGCCAGTCCACTTACAGCTTCAAAACACATTTCTAAACATCAACTGGTTTGTAAACTGTATCACCTTGCCTTCTGGCTAATGTCAGATCTTGTAGTGACACTATTGGATCAGTCCTAGTCTATCCTGAAGTCGACTCAGTTACCAATGAAATAAAACTTTACTTGGGCTGTTAAGCAACAGAACAGCATTTAAAATCACAAGGGACTTTAAAACAAGGGAAGAAAAGTTCAGAATATGCATAAATAAGTAATATTGGAACACAGATGAGAGCAGGGACCATTGAGGATTACAATAAACTTGGGCATGGTGTGGATCTGTACGTGTGTGTTTGTGTGTTAGTGGTAGTGGGAGACCTCTGCCTGCTCCCACAGATGTTGTTTGTCTCGGTCTCCCACTCTTGTGCACTCTCATGACGAGTGCAGCATATGCCAATAAAGAGGACAGGTGTTTCTCTGTGTGTGTGTGTGTAAATGAAATGTCTGAATAATCCTGTCCACCTTCCATGACTCACGCATCCTCTCATCTCTCACTCACTTTCATTATACGCCAACCATTACACACAGCCAGAGTCGCACCAGCTGTTTTTATTTCCCTACTTAAATTGAAACTAGTGGTGGAACCGAGATATAATTGGAATGCTATGATAAGCATATAATCCAATATTACTGCTTTTCTATTCATCTCAGTATCTGTTTCCAATTTTCAAATAGGTCAAAAAAAAAGCTATATAACAGAACAGTGCAGTGTGAGGGTTCAGTTATTCTGTAAAGGGAAAATACTCTAATAATAATTCGTGGATTTCTTACTTCATACATTCACACTAGCATATGACTTGTGTCTTAACAAAGAAAGCTAACTGTACTAGCAACATACGCTCACCCGAGGCACCAACAATCTTCCTTCCAAGCTTTATTTTTCTTTGTAATGTCTCTATACAGATTTAATGAAAGGCTGTATATCTGTTTCTATATCTTGCACGTCAAACAGAATATGGGAACGGATTACAGGTAGGAACTAAGGAAATATCAGACCACACATGGTACAGGATTGACCCAAGGAATCATTTGAGCCAATCATTTTTGTGGGATTTGTTTTTCCACAGAGTTGTTCATAATATGCATAGAAAATCCTGAAATCACTGCTCTTTTTTGCACACTTATATAGCAAATAAACGCTTGCCTATAGCAGGAGAGAGAGAGAGAATTCCACTCGTCTCCCCAGTCTTCCTCCACCCCCTCACATCCAAGGGTTGTACACAGAGCAATATAAAAATACCACCTCAGAATTACCAAGCATGTATGCAAATATACACTACTGTAAACTACATTCAAAATCAATTTTATTCCTCACAGCAGCGTTTTTTAACAGATGAATGAACAGCAACACGATTATGATGATTTGGGCTTCATGCTTTGAGTTGCCTTCTCGTTGCAACACACACCCACGTTTCGTGTTTAACTTTTTGGTGATTCAGATTTTCTTTTTCCGTCTTAAAAAATTCACAAAAGCTCGCGTGACCATGGCATGTTAAAAGCTGATGAAATCCTGATGAAAATCTATTACAAAACCATCCATTTTTCCTTTTATCTGGAAAGTATTCCTTATGATGACATTATGCCAGGGTTTAACAACATAAATACTTCAGCTACTTTGTAATATATATATATATATATATACATACTATATGCTGGTTATATTTTATCATGGCTGACTAAAGGTGCATATGACTAAATAGTAAGTCAAAATAATAAACCATGCCACGTATAGAGCTGCCACTATTTAGTCAGAATACTCAGTGTAGTTGTCTGTGGTTTGGGATCTAGCTCATGTCATTTAAAAAAGTGCCTACAGCAGAAAAAGATGAATGTTTTTGTTTTTACAGTATTATCTGTAACGGTAAGCCGTTATGGAGATGCATCTGGAAGTCTACACTGGTGTAAAATTATAAATTAATTGTGACTATAATATTTAATTAGCCAGATGGTAATTTATGTACTTTAAGCAGCTATTAGATAAGCTGTAATAATACACTATGCAACAACTGAATAGCTAGTTTATGTTAGAAAACCAAGGTTAAACCGGAATCATTGCATTTTGCTCTTGAATGTAATTCTCTAATAATTTCTAACGAGTCATAAATTGTTGATACCAATCCATAGCTGCTAACGTACATTTTGCTAAAATCTATTAATTCCGAACTGAATTGTTAGGTATTTTAATTTATTGGTCCCAGTGCACAACATAATTCTACAGCTGAACAAAACTTCTGTGTGGCTTCAAAAACATTTGAAAAATAAGTCTTCAAGGCTGAATATTAAATCAAAGACCTGTCCACCTGTCCCACTGGTATCTGCATCCAGACCCTTCTGCTAATCCTAGTTCACTTGTTCTTCACGGTGAGTATTAATGGACTTATGGAAACAAAGCACCGTTGCACAGACTGGGTAAATTACACACAAACCAAGTGACAGCCACTTTGCTTTTCCTGCTGTAATGAATGGTAAAGTCTGGACTGTCAGGCCGCACTGATGTGTGTGTGATAAGGATGGTTTATGGGAGCTGTGGGAAATGCTTTGTTTGCATGTGGTGGAGTGATATGCACAGCCATGTCATGTTTTATTCATGTTTGGAGAAGCAATGGAAACGTAATAACAGTCTGTGAGTAAACATCGAACCGTCTCACGACCGCAGAATCATAAAGAACTGTCATAAGGGAATCAGGATCAAATTTATGAGGTAGAGGTGATTGTAAAACTGTCTTTGGCAAAAGTGGTCATGTCTGCCGAGCAGAGAGGTCTGCTTGAAGACTCCGTCATCAAAAACAAACATTTTTTCTTGGAGGGGGATTCCTTCAGAGCTCATATCAGAAACTACTGTACGTGCCTGTGCTCTCTGTCTACATCCTGCCAAAGGTTGCCATTTTGGTCAATATTCAAACTTTAACTCACATATTCATTATACATGCTCTTACATTCACACTAAATGCTCTTATATTTTTTACTAAACACTCTAAAATGATTTTACGGTCAATCGAAATGTCCCGATATTTACCTTCACACTAACTCTTACCCCAAATTGATCATAAATCTAACATATTCCCCAAATGCTCAAACACTCAATTACTGTTGTTGATTACCTTCAGCTGCTTATTTTTATTTACCACAGGCAATGTTAACTCTTCAGTGGCTGGGTTGGTTCCGATCTTGTGCCATATTCACAACTGGCCTCAGGTTTTTTCAAAATATGCTATCACATTCATATAGTATTCTACTATATTTTACAATGGGCACATGTAAAGGCCATAATCAATAAACAGAGACAATAAAGCATCGTAGTGACATCACCAAGAACAGGACGTCCCTTCAAATTTTATTAAGGGACAAGGTAAAAATCTACTTCTGAGGCTGCCAAGAGACCTACAGATGCTTCACTAGACTTTTTATTCTCCGTTGTATATGTACAGTATACACACAAAACAATGTAACCAAGTCATATGACTAAAGGAAAGCAAACCAGACACAAAATCTAAATGTATATAAACAGTAAAAACATAACCTGGATAAAAGCAGCCAATAATATCATTAAAAGGACTATATCAGGTAGTTCTGTGGGTATTTGAGTTATCCTTTTAACAGAAGCACACTCGACCTTGGCAGCCAGAACAGTATAGTTCTCTAACAGGCCCCACACAAACCAGCATTCTGCACACACACACTTGGACTCTGCTCAGCAGAATGTCAACTAGCCCACTGCACCAAGACACCGGGAGCTGCCTATTATTATGAACTGTAATGGGAGAAACTGAACGCTGTAGTGGTTAATATGGAGCAGGCCACCGTCTCTGAGATACAGGTGCTGTAACTCTTTTTATGCTAGTCAGATAATAAGGAAGCACTAAAATTTTGTGTGCTAATACTCGATCCAGCTTCCTCATGTCGTTACCCGCTCTAGGTCCATCACGCCTCCCTTTTTTTCTTGCATGATCTATGTCTTCCAAGCTGTTAGCCAGTCTGGTTTCCCCAAGTTGTTATCCACTCTTAGTTGCATGTCCTCTATCCTCCATTACTTCATCTGGGTCTCCTTTGTTGTTGGTACCCTATCATTATTACTTGATCTCGATCTGCCTCGTTGTTACCCCATTTGGGTCTCATTTGTTGTTACCTGAACCAGGTCCTTTTTGCCATGATCTGATTTTGGTTCTACCTTGTTACAATTATTACACAGTGCAGGTCCCACTTGACCACAAACTGATCTGGGTCTTCCTTGTCCTGAACTGTCTTGAATCTTCTGTCATTCCCCAGTTTTGCCCCTTGTGTTATTAGGAGATCGTCAAATCCCCTGCCAAATATGTATCCGCAAGTGTACCATATTGATACAAGTGTACACTGCATTGTGCATACATAAGCATTTAAACCAATGCTTCAGCAATAAAGCTGATGAGAACACATCTGACTCACCTGTTTTGTACTGCAAAATTAGCATAGTATGCTTTTGAATAGAACAAGAATATTAATATTGATACGTCAGCATTTTAATTAGACTAGATTTTAGACACCAAGTACAAAGCCAAATGCTTCCACCAGTGCTGAACCGAACACAGATGGCCGACGTGGTTAGATAATGTTGAATAAACTACCCGCATGTTTAAACTGCTTCTACCTTTCCTCTCTGGCTTGAGTTCATTTTAAAAAGAAAGAACTCACCATTTCTCCACTAAACCAAACTTGCTATGATCCGACAACCTCTCTTGTCCTGGTTAATTAATAACGCTATGCCACATTTGTGTTGTTCTAGTACAGATTTTAGTGTGTGTACAGTTTAATATTTACTTTGCAGTGATAATGGGGAATAATTGATAGCCTGATTTTACACCACCCACATGAGTGGCATGAAGGCCTCACAACAGTAATAAAATGCTTACACTAATGCTGTAATTTTTATATGACACCACTACAGCAGTACAATAAGAAATAATGAGTGGATTTTATATGCTTGAATGGATCTGGAGTACAATGCGGATTATAAAGTCGGCTATTTAGAGCCCATAATTAACTGGTAATTAAGTGCTTAATCAGGACTTTGATTTGCTTTTAATTAAACAAATACTGTCAGGCCAGCATCAGCCATACATTTAGCGCTGAGTTAGTCATACCCATGCAGACTGAGTAGATGTGATAACCGCCCCATCCCCCTTACCCACCTGACTTCTCCTCTGAACACACAGAGAAGCCTGGTAACGTTAGTGTCACCTGGCAACCGAAATTACAGGGTATCCTACAGCAAATCTCTGAACAGACAGTGGGATAGGTTGAAAAACACACTGAAGGGACAGATGGATAATGAATGGATAGACATAAATGGATAAATCTTTAAAAAGCTTAAAATACAAACCAACCAACCAACAAAACAAATAAATTGATAGATGGATAGATGGATGGATGGATGGATGGATGGATGGATTGATGGATGAATAGATAGATGAGATAACCACACCATCCCCCTTTCCCATCTGACTTCTCCACTGAACATGCAGTGAAGCCTGGCAACGTTAGTGTCACCTGGCAACCAAAATTACAGGGTATCCTACAACAAATCCCAGATAGTGATATAGATTGAAAAACATACAGAGGGAAAGAATAAATGGGTGGATAAATAAATAAATAAATAAATAAATAAATAAATAAATAAATAAATAAATAAATACATTTATATATAAATTTATTTATCCAAGATGGACGGATAAATGGATGGACATACATAAATACATTAAAGGATAGTTAGACTGATGAATGGATGGAGGACGGATAGACATAAATGGATAGATCTTTGGAAGGAAGGCTTAAATATAAACGAATAAATAAATAAATGGATGGATGAGTGGATCGATGGATGGATAGACTTATATAGATGAATGGAAGGAGGGATGGATAAATGAATGGACTTGCATAAATGATGATGGATGGATGGATGGATGACAGAAGGGAGTTCCCTACATTTAGTATATTGACTAGTAAAACTAGTATGAGTGAGGCTCACATTCCCACTCCCAACTCACATTCTGTGAAACACTTGATGATTGACAAGTCAATTTTGGAAGCAAAATGGATTTGTGGGTTAGAATTTGATGTAGGGATTATTTGTGGAAAGCTGCCTGGCTTTTAAAAATGTATGTATAACTAAAAAACAGCAAAATATTTCTACATGTTTCTTTCAGTGCCTCGACAACTGAACAAGTCTACTTTGTGGCATACTCTGTTAGATCTTCTAGGTTGAAACCTATTTCTGACATGTAGGCTGTTAAAAGCATGTTTTTGTGCTTCACTACAGATGCAAATTGGATAATATGTTAATACGGCAAATGATGTCTTGACGGTATTCTAAAAGTATATTCCTCCTGATACTACTAAATGAGAAATTCTGCCTTGTAAACCAGCTGTAATATGACTGCTCAAGGCTGTGTAGGCATGCATAGATCCATTTTGTTTATCAAAAGTTGAGCACTGTTGCTTGAATATAATCAGACTGACAGCAGTACTTTTTGACTTTGCAGTACTTAAACCTTGATGTGACTGACTGGTAAATCCCCAAATTCATCATGATGCCAGTGTGAATATTTTAATGATGAATATCCATTAACCTGATTTTAAAATCCAATTAGTCGTTAGTCACACGGTGGAATAATGATGAACTACAGCCTGTTGTGACAATTTTCCACTGCGACCCTGTGACAACTTGTCAATTTACAACTGATTTCACATCTGAGGAGACAAAATTAATGGAAATAAAAAAACTTCGGGGGGGAAAAAAATAAAATAATCTGCATGCTTTTAAGTACTTTGTATTAACAATTCCAGATTAGCGAATCGTTTAATATAATACTCGGGAATATCTTGGCTATTCTCCAAAGACATTATTATCATGGACACTTCAAAATATATTGATTAACCATGCATTCTGTTCAAAAGAAGGCTGCCCATCGTCTAGGTAAGACGATTTATCATGTTCTTTATTTTGGCTCGGGCGGACGGGCAAGATATACAAAGACAGTAACTGGGGCTGGAGGAAGCTCCTGAATGAAATGTCGCTAGATAGTCATTTAAATTGCTTGATTTCAATATTAATTATTCATTTTATTGTCATACATTGACCAAGCTTGAAATATCTGCCTAAGGAGAATTGGACTTGCATAATACTGAAACTGTATGACGCTAGATTCCATTTATAAATGGAAAATTCAAGAATTCATAATTTACTGCCTTCAAAACCTCGAAGCATAGCTTTACAGAGAATACAATTTTGAACTTACTACTTTACTAATTACTTATTATTATGGAAAATCATTTTAGTTGGAGTGTCGTGATTAACTCTTCTCTAAAACTATTGAAATAAAGAAAAAATAGAGTAAGAACGTAATTAGGATCCCCACTCTCGCTTTCCTGGTGCCATTAAGCTGAAACAGTGCCATGTGTTGGTGTAAAACCTGCTGCTCTGTGTGGGAATGCCCCTCAACTATAACGGATAAACGTCAACTGAAAAATAATAGCTGACTTTCTTTAAAACGTCATTCAAAGCAGTTAGATATAGACCTGAGTGGGCAAAGTAACTTTGTTCTTGTATGCACAACGTTCCATTGTGAAGTTGACATTTGCCGTTAGTCACCTGGTGAAATAAGACATTAGATGCAGTCTATTTTCACTATGACTCAATTTACATCTGATTTCACATACAAAGACTCTTAAAGCAGAAATACTCTTAAAGCAATCCAGTACATCAATAATTGCTGAATCTCACCCTGATGAAATTGGCACAGACCCAAAACGTATTTTGTCCTTTCTTTTATTCCACACAACGCCTCCTTTACTTCAACTCTTGCATCTGATGCCAACAACAGTTGCCTAGCAACTCTATATTTGCCTGGAAAAATCCTACTCCAGTATTTATTTTTGATGCACAACAAGACCCCTGCATGTGAATCTGCACAGAAACTGTTTCTAGGTGCAAACTGAAACGACACTGTAGAAAATGTGTGTGTGTGTGTGTGTGTGTAGCGAGAGTGTTTGGGGGGGGGGGGTTATTTGAAGTGGGTCATCAGCTTTCTCCTAAACCACAGAAAGAGACATATCCTTGTCTCAAGTAAGAAGGGCAGAAGTTTTAACTTGCTGGAGGTGCCAGGTATTTTTCATGATAGGGTTAAGGGGCAAGTATGGTGAAGGCACAGGACTTGTGTTAATGGTTAGAATTGAGGGTGGTCTATCTAGCCATTAAATTCCTATTACTGGGTACCGTCATGTGCTTGTCTGTTTAAACAATGTCATCATGGTCAAATGCATCAATTAACATGGTGCTACAAGGTCAGATGGTGCTCTCTGCCTTGCATGGAATCTCTTCAGGTGGCCTACCTTTGGTAAGCCTTAAAGGAGGCACTCACTTACTAAGATCCACTATCAAGAGAATTTGCCTTGGAGAGTGGTGTCACTACCCAGAAGTTGTGTCCTAGATCTGGAAAAAGTTGGGTAGGGCAAACATGAAATTCAGTAATGAGCTCAACTTACTGTTAACTGTGGTTCACACTAGATCAGGATGCACTGGCTTGTGACTGGTCTCACTGTCTACTATATACATTTCTGACTATATCGTGTCCAGAATTCAGTGATCAGACCACAGAGTTCTGTTTGCTCTCACTTATGGATAGAATGCCATGGGATGCCAAGCAGACTGATTTGGAACTCTCAGTCAGTTACCCCATGCCTGTGGGATTTGGTCGCATTGAGTGAAATGCATGTTGTGAACTGTGACCCAGCAGTCCAAAAGGCACTCCTGAATGCAAGTACACAAGTGGTCTCAGGAGGCAGCTGTTCCACAAATGTTGCGCTCTGTATCATCTGGATTCAGTGCAATGCAATGTTCCTAAAATATCAGCCTTCCTACAGGGAATGTTCGACAGTGGAAAGTCCCCATTTACATTGAGAACCAATCATGATGTCTCACTGGGGGCTCATTAACTTGTCAGAGCTTATCTGAAGGGAGCAAGGCACCTTTGTCTGCCATGCTCCCTTAAGAGCCTGACATGGGATTACCCTTGTACTCTAAAGACTGGCTTCTTGCTATCAATCACTTCAGCAAAAAAAAAAAAAAAAGTGGAAGAACTTCATGCTTGGCAATAAGCCCACCCTGAATGCATTTGTGGCTAGATGTTTCTGCAGTAAATCATTTGACAAACATTATACATCATACATTAAGTTTGTGGCCACCTGACCATCACACCTAGAAGTGGGGCTTCCCCATACTGGACGCTTTGTACTGTTTTTGCTTTGAACCATCTTTGTATATTGTAGAATTTCATTTCACTAGACCTAATAAGCCCAAAAGGTTTTACAGCATGACTATACCTATATGAAGAAAACAAGCCTTTTTGGAATAAGCCTTTTTAAACGACATCACAACTATGTCCAAAAATCTAGTGCAAAGCCTTCCCAGAAGAGTAAAGGCTATTATAACACCAAAGGAGGGACTAAACTAGAGTGGAATGCTCAAAAAGCACACATCCTTGCTTATAGTATAGCTTGCATTTCAGCATTCAATAATGGGGAACCTGTTGGTGAGACTTGCTTGCTATGTCCAGTACATGCTACCTCACCATGTACATCCTCCAGTTATACAAGTTTAACCTAACCCTTTCCAGTGGCACGGATGCATCAGTCATTTCTGCACCTTTCCAGTCAGTCCTAAGGTTTCTCCTGACATTGTGGCATAGGGAATCTGGGTGGTTCTCACCACCCCTTGCAATTGGGAGTTAGACAGCAGATTGCTCCTCTGTATTCAGTCTCACAGTACACAGTTCTCACACACACATTTTAAATGGCAATTATGGCTCGTACTCCAGATTTGTTGTTGGATGTCAATGTATGTCACCAACGTCACCCTACTTCATACACCAAACATCTCAATAATCACAGGAATGATGTGGATACACTCAGGTCTCAAGCTATACATCACACCTAAATCACCCACCCACCTACATGCACAACACACACATCCACCCACCCACCCACACAACACACACACACACGCAGACACACAGACAATTCCTAGCTGTTAGAGTGACTCCTAATGCAAATCCACACCCTGTCTAATTTGACAAAATGCACAGATGAATCAGGATGCAAAATGGTAATTACTCTGAAACGGATCATTGAAGAATGAACCCGTTAGTCTTCTGGAATTCATTACTCTGCATGGCTCACTTTGCTGGAGTCATGTGCATTCCCACACATCTGCACAATATGGAATATTAATGGATACTGAATGGAACTGCAAATTAATGAAGGTCAGGGTCAGAACTAGAGTTGCATTGCTTTCAGTCCTATGAAAACAGCAGCGCTGTCCTCTTGTGACCCCTCCCAAACATCCCAACCCAGAACGCCCCCCACGCACACACCCAGACACACAGGCATGCATTTTCTCCCACACACATACACACTGTGCAGATAAACATTGTGGTGAGTCACAGAATGCTGCCTGTGTATCTGTGTGTCTCTTGTGCTGTGTTTTGAGGTTTTGAGATGGAAATAGAAGCAGTCGAGATGTTGGTGGCTAGCAGTACCAACATGAACACACACACACACACAAATCTACATAATAATTGCATTGTTGAACCCTTCAGTTTCCTGAAAGTATAAAGCCACCATCAAGCTCCTTGACCACGAAGAACAGTGCATATGTTAATTTGAAGACAAACAAACCTCTCTCTCTCTCTCTCACACACACACACACACACACACACACTGTTTACACTCAGGCTGCAGTGTTTGAGAGGTAAATGTATAAATGATTGTGCAAGCACAGCAGGACGAACCAGAACAAACAGAAATCCGCATCAGCCTCATATCTAAAGGCTTTAATATAAGTAAATTTTTTTTTTTGCTTGATCACATTTCAGTATTACAGAATGCTTACTCTGGCCATTCTTTGATATGCTGCAATTTGTTAGCATGTACAGTATACAACAGAAGTGAATACAATGCTGTGCAATATCACTTAAACGATCCAAAATTGTGGGGTATTTGCTTATGTAAAATTGAAAATTACCAATTTAGTTCATTTTTAATACTTTGTATGTCTACCTTTACCTCTGACGGCAGACTCAATCCTCTTGTTGTGAAGGATACCAGTGTTGAACAAATTTTTTGGAAAGATGTTCTGCCATTCTTCAGAGACAATTTAGTGTCTAGCTCTTTGCTAGACTGCTGGTGCTCCATCTTTCTCTTTAAGATACCCCAAAAGTGTTCTATTGGATTCTAGTCAGGCAACACACTTGTCCAGGTCAAAGTTTTCACTTTTTTTTTTTTCCTCTTCCTTTAGAATCTCTTGCGTTATTTTGGCACTGTGCTTTGGATCGTTATCATGCTGGAATAAGTCTCTTCTGCCAAGCTTCTGGAGACTGGGAGTAATCTTGTCAGCCAGTATTTTGGTATATCCACAGGCGTTCATGGTGCCATTTATAAATGTCATCTCTCCAACCCCTTTTACACTCCATGCAGCTCGAAATCATCACAGTCCCACAGTAGGTTCATACCAAACATGCTGGACTCTATCTGAGCTGAACATATTAATCTTGACCACAGAATGTGCTCCCAATATTCATAAAGCTTTATGTTCTTTAGCAAAGTTTAATCTTGCAGTTTTGTGCTGAAGGGCAAGCAGTGTTTTTTATTTTTTTGTTTTCTTGGACACCCACTATAGAGGCTGACGTTATGCAATGTCCTTCGCACTGTCTGAGCTGTCACAGAAAGTCTGATTTCCATTGATAACCCCTGTGGCAAGTCTGAAACACTTGCTCGTCTGTTTTTTAAAGCTCGAATGTGCAAGTAGTGCACTGTCCCTGGTGTCATCTAGGAGGACGGCAACTGCAGCTCTGATTAATGCTACTATGGCTTGTTCTATACCTCCTGATTCCTGCTTCAACTGAGTTTTATTTTATATATATATATATTTTTTTAGATTTTTAGGTCACCGATCTTTCTGTAGTCTGTTCCATCTTTATAAAATCTCACAATCAGATTTTTCAGTTCCTCTGGCAATTATTTTCCATGTGGAGCCAGGAGGAAGACATGCGGATGCATAGATCCAAAATTGAGAAAATTCTGTTGTTCGCATGTCGTTTTATATATTCAAGCAGTAAACGTGTTTTCAGAGGTTTTCTGTGTTGTCTCAGTGATCACAAGTGTATTTACTTTTGTTGCCTCGAGTTACTATTTTGAGGCTTGTGTTTTCAATATAAGCCAAATGATGTACTACACACTACACATTTACGCTACGCACGCTACCATGTAGTGTACCATCAAATTGTTTTTTGCCCACTAGAAGTTTCCCAGCCAACAGCAAATGAGGAAAACGCACATAATGCGACGCGGCAAGCTTTAGGAGAAAACAATTCATTTTTTAATATGTAGACATATAAATCACATCACACAGGCTGATTTAAGAGAATTAATTTGGCCTTTCCACCAGAGTGGAAGCTAACAGATATATAATGTTTTGACAAATTCATTTCTATTTTTCTTCTTATTTTAACGGCTTACTGACTATCATTAGTCTGTGTTTAACATTTAATCAAGACAAAAATCCCTAATAAAATTTGTGTTTTATTGGAACAAGACACTGAGCGGAAACTAGTACTCTGATAATGCAACAAAAATGTAGCATAGCTTTCTCGCTTCTTTTTTCACCTCACAAGCCGCCATGTTTGCAGGACATGGCACGAGTCCTAAATTCCAGGCTTCTTCTATCCTTAGGTCCTGTTTCCAGGACAATTATATTCCAGGTACATAGAGTACATTCTTATAGCTCAATATTTTAAGAGCCCTATTTTCTCAAGTGCTTGTAATCCTAGAACTCTGTATTCTCAGGTTACTATGTCCTCAAAGCCACATATTCCCCAGATTATATCCTCACAAGTCCCTGTGTATAGATCTCTATAACCTGATATTTCTGGGGTCCTGTATTCACCTGAGTCAACTGTTTCAAGGGTTTTTTAATTCTCAGGTTCCTATTCTCCCTTGGTTCCAAAAGTTCATGAAATGATGAAATGACCTAATATCATTACTCAAAATGCCCTTTAGATGTGGAGTATATTAAACAGGTATCTAAGCAACATTACCAGACAACTTCAATACAGTGGAAGCGTGGCATACAAATTTAATTCATTCTGGAAGCGAGTTCTTATGGTGAAAATTTGTATTGTGAAATCAATTTTTCCATAAGAAGTAATGTAAATGCAGATAATCTGTTCCAGCCGCCCAAAAATATGACCAATATCACCAATACAAAGCGTATGTAAACTGTATGGCTGCTTACAAAGAACTGACCCAAGCCAAGCATTCCATGTCAAGGGTCCTCACAGGAAGTCGTGCCACCAAGCTTGGGCTAAAAATAGAACATATCACCCACGCCACGAATCTGTCAACAAAAAAATGCCTGAAAAATCACCTAGCTTTTGAACGCATGCCGAAGGCAACGTTGTTATCCTGGGTTGACTCTTTCAAAACAGCTTAAACTTGCTTTGCTTGGCTTTCCATTGACGCAGAAAAAAAGTATCAAGCGGTTCCCGGACGTACGCGCAACTTAGCCAGCACTCGGTTCAGTTCGTTCCTATGCCGAAAATGCTTTGTGTGCTGATGGAAATTGCTTTCAAAATTTCAGTTCTTAAGGTGATAATTCATATGGAGGGCATTCGTACATCAAGGTTCCACTGTACCTCGCTTTGTAACAACGTCATAAACCAATTATGAAAAAAATATACCGTCTTACTAATAATGCTAAAAATAGACTTCATTGCTGTCCTTGTGTGTATTAATGCCCATCCTATATTACTGACCCTTCTTATATTCATAATGAAACCCCAAAGAGAGCACAGGGAACAATAATCCAGGGAAAGATGGAGATTTATACAGGAAGCAAACAGCTGGTGGTTACTCACATCTGGACCTCTACTATACAATCTGCTGACCACACTACCTTGCATAATTTCAGATATTATTTAATGACCAGCTAGGTAAGCACTTTTTTTAAAAAAGAAATAATAAGAGAAGATTGTAAATGGTAGATTTAAAAAAAGGGGGGGGAATGAACATCTGTAACATCTGTTAATGTCTAGTCCATACATTCTAACTTGTCTGTAGTAGTGTGTGTGCGTGTGTGTGTGTGTGTGTGTGTGGGTGGGTGGGTTTACTTTGGCACACTGGTGTTATAAAGCTTGGGAGTGAAAATATACTTTTTGACAGTCAAGAAAGTGGAATATTTACAGCACAGATTGTGTCAAAAGATGTACTCACTTACAGTTTATACATAAACAGTCAATAAGAAGTACATATTTCAGCATCTGTCAAGCATCTACTAAACATTTCTATCTTTCACCAGCCAGAATGAGGTTATATTACATACAGGTGAGGTTATTTTACATAATAACAGCAGTGACGTCTGTGATTCGGATAAAAAAATGATCTCCATTTGACATTTCGGATAAGATATGGTCAAATGTTCTGTCAATTTTTGCTAGTGGCAATAGATCCTGAAGAAGCTACAATCATTTTATAGTTTGTCACATTGATTTGTACTGTAAAATTGCCATCCCTTCTTGGTTTTTTAATTTGACGTGCTTTTACAGTCTAAGCCAAATGTTAGATTCCAGAGAAGTATTTCGAGGAAGGGAGTGATACATGAGGGAATGATGCACACACTGAAACATCCCACTGTGGTTATAAGAAATATAGGCACTCTTGGAACGCAGCTTAACCAATTAAATCAGTGGATGGGAACTAACTGCTGTAGACAATGTGATACAGATTTATGCGCAGGATACGTAAGTAATTCGGTGTGTGAATCTAAAATGCCATTCTAATGGCTACGGCGGGTAAAAACGGTATTGAACACGTCACCATTTGTCTCAGTAAATATATTTCTAAAGGTGCTATCGATGTGAAATTTGCACCAGATGTTAGGAACAACCCATGCAATGCACACATGCAAAGAAATCAAACCAGAGATGTTCATAAAATAAGTTATGTGTAATAATGTGAAATGACACAAGGAAAAAGTATTGAGCATGCTTACTGAAATTTATTTAATACGTCGTACAAAAACCTTTGTTGGTAATGACAGCTTCTGAATTCTTTGCATTAATTGGATTGCATGGGTTGTTACCAACATCTGGTGAAAAAATTTCGTGTCAATAGCACCTTTAGAAATATATTTGCTGAGAAAAATGGTGACGTGTTCAATGCTTATTTTACCCGCTGTACATTTAGGATCATGTGTAAAAAATAAAAAATGTGTAAAAAATAAAAAAAGTCCTATAAGTAAAATTCATAAAATCTGCTTAGAATAAATTTATGAAACCATTTTCCAAAGGATTCACCATTTTAAATGCTACATAAGACAAAAAATTTGAAAAAAGTCCCAGTTTGTCCTTAAGTGCATGGCAGTTCTGTACGAGTGGAGGAAATACATTTGAAATGCCTCATGTGCAGCGGTGTAGAGGAAGCCAGCGATCAGTCAGAGAGTTTCAGGATAAGCAAGGTCACACGCTCCACTATGAAAGGCCTAAAGAGTCCCCTCTATCCGTTCTGCTTTAGTGGTTAGTGGTTATGAAGTGTAGTGAACATCACAGGACCCTGTCTGCATCAAATCCCCTGGGTCACCCTTCTTCAGTCCTACTGCACTTCACCTCGCCCGTTCCCTTCACTGCCACTTCCTCATATCTTCTCCGTACTATTTCTTCGAGGGTGCCATTTGACGCAACCTTTTTTTTTTCTTTTTTGACATGTTTGAAAGCTGCCCATATCTGTACATCCGCTCACTGTTGAAAGAGACTTGAGAACAGAAAGAACAACGAGAGACGCCACAGATATGACAGACAGAATGGAGGGAATAAACAGGTAAAATGACAAAAGGAGATCAGCAGGGGGGAAATAGATAGTAACATGCAGATATGAAGATTTAAAGAGAACGGTTAAGAAAAATGTGTCAAAACGAGCAGTGAAAATGGAGCAGGAGTCGAAGAGAGAGAGAGAGAGAGAGAGAGAAAAAAAGAGAAGGCTAATCTGGAATGATGCATTTTCACCACAAGAGCCCGTTCTTCGCCAGTAAACTCGGATCAAGTCCAAACACCAAAATGCTGCTGGTTTGGAGCTTTAGGGCTGGAAAATGTTCAAGAAATAAATACAGCAGTATCGAATCAGTGGTTTGATTAAGAAACATGGACAACTGTACACAGCCCTACTGCCATCGCTAACATTATTTTAGCTTCTACACTTTCATGTTGCATGTAATTGTTGAGTATGAGATAAAATCCTGTTCTCCTCTCTGGAGGACTGAACCTCTCCACCATG
This sequence comes from Hemibagrus wyckioides, assembly GCF_019097595.1. NCBI lineage: Eukaryota > Metazoa > Chordata > Actinopteri > Siluriformes > Bagridae > Hemibagrus > Hemibagrus wyckioides. Next base: position 8,974,458 of record NC_080734.1, on the reverse strand, counting down.
GAGTGAAGGAGAGATAGAAACAGAGAAAGGGGAGAGATTAAGTAACTGAATGTGATCGTAAGTGAAAGTAAGAATGAGAAGAAGAATCACACTTTCTTTACAGTTTAGCTATAAAAAAAAAAAAGTTCTTCCCTTTATGTCTTCCCTCTCATGAAGTTAATAAAAAAAAAAGGCAGCTTGTTGCCAAGCAACCACCAAACCCTCCATCCTGAAGACTTCTGAGTATGCTGACAGCAGAGATCCCTTCCATAAATAATAACAAATAATAGAAAACTTCACCATATCAACAAATATACGTCTTTGTGAGCTGAAAGCGTTGTTGTTGTTTTTTTTAAAAAGTCTTTGACACCTTCTGACCAATCAGAATTGAGAATTCAGCATCCACGCCTGATCATACATAAACCATACAATTCTACAATAGTATTAAATGACTCCTTTGACTAAAGCTCATACCACGGAACATCGAACGGTCTCCTCAACCCGGAGTTCGGCAAGGGACGTTAATTCAATATGGCTGCCCACCGCTTCTACTGTGAACATTTATACGTAAGCACTAACGCTACGTTCACACATACAGCGACTTGCAGCGACGGCAATCGTTGCCGACTAGATGTGGGAGTGTCTAGGGACGTGACAATGTTGAGAAAAGTGGAACATTATGCTAACATAGAGTGACTCAGTGAGTCACTCCATGTTACACAGAGTAACATAGATTGACTCACACTAGAGAAGAGTACAGTGCAGATATACATTGCTGAATTTTATACCCAAACGGCTAATTAATTACAATCATTTAAGCAGCAAGAAGACTACAAGGTTTTGTTGTCGATTGTTACTTTATGTTGTTACTATGGCAACCAGTAGTAGGAACACCTACTGGTGACTTGATAGGACAGTGACAGACGACTTGCAGTGTGCGTGAACGTAGCTTAAAAGTAACACTTTTAAGTATTTGCTTTCAAACAATCAACACAAAGACGTATTCTTTTGATAAATCTATCACATTGGCTATACAGGTGGTTGTTTTTGAGGAGGAAAATATAAATCACTCATCTCCGTCCACTGAG